>NW_027260975.1:140000-153315 GCF_045791955.1 Oncorhynchus clarkii lewisi
TCCAGCAACATTTCGGGTTACTGGCCCAATGATCTAACCACTAGCCTACCTGTCTCTCTAACCACTAGGCTACCTGCCTCTAACCACTAGGCTACCTGCCTCTAACCACTAGGCTACCTGCGACTCTAACCACTAGACTACCTGCCGCTCTAACATCTAGGCTACCTGTCTCTCTAACCACTAGGCTACCTGCCTCCTCTAACCACTAGGCTACCTGCCTCCTCTAACCACTAGGCTACCTGCCTCCTCTAACCACTAGGCTACCTGCCGCTCTAACACCTAGTTTACCTGTCGCTCTAACCACTAGGCTACCTGCCTCCTCTAACCACTAGGCTACCTGTCTCTCTAACCACTAGGCTACCTGACTCTAACCACTAGGCTACCTGCCTCCTCTAACCACTAGGCTACCTGCCTCCTCTAACCACTAGGCTACCTGCCTCCTCTAACCACTAGGCTACCTGCCTCCTCTAACAACTAGGCTACCTGCCTCCTCTAACCACTAGGCTACCTGCCTATAACCACTAGACTACCTGCCTCTAACCACTAGGCTACCTGCCTCCTCTAACCACTAGGCTACCTGCCGCCCTAAATACTAGGCTACCTGTCTCTCTAACCACTAGGCTACCTGCCTCTAACCACTAGGCTACCTGCCTCCTCTAACCACTAGGCTACCTGTCTCTCTAACCACTAGGCTACCTGCCTATAACCACTAGGCTACCTGCCTCCTCTAACCACTAGGCTACCTGCGACTCTAACCACTAGGCTACCTGCCTCCTCTAACCACTAGACTACCTGCCTCCTCTAACCACTAGGCTACCTGCCTCCTCTAACCACTAGGCTACCTGCCTCCTTTAACCACTAGACTACCTGCCTCCTTTAACCACTAAGCTACCCGCCTCCTCTAACCACTAGACTACCTGCCTCCTCTAACCATTAGACTACCTGCCTCCTCTAACCACTAGACTACCTGCCTCTTTTAACCACTAGACTACCTGCCTCCTTTAACCACTAGGCTACCCGCCTCCTCTAACCACTAGGCGACCTGCCTCCTCTAAACACTAGGCTACCTGCCTCCTCTAACCACTAGACTACCTGCCTCCTCTAACCACTAGACTACCTGCCTCCTCTAACCACTAGGCTACCTGCCTCCTCTAACCACTAGGCGACCAGCCTCCTCCAACCACTAGACTACCTGCCTCCTCTAACCACTAGGCGACCAGCCTCCTCTAACCACTAGGCGACCTGCCTCCTCTAACCACTAGCCTACCTGTCGCCCGAAGTGTCGTAGATAGAAACAATCTATCACATGTACCACAGCATCAAGTCCTAATGACGATCACATTCCTCATGTGAATCAACCAAACTTTGAAAACTTATCAAAGAAGAACATAGATAAAGTGGCAGTTTTCCCCAAAAATTGCATTATAGATCACAGTATAGCAATGTTCAAGCCTTGTAGATTCAACGATTCAGCCTGACTGTAGCTTTATGATGTCAGACTTACAACCATCTGCCTGAACACACTAGGTCCAATTTGAGAGATGTTGCTGTAACAATGCTGTGAGTTGACCTGAAACCTGATTGCATACCACTCCAAATATTGTTTTCCTGGAGGTAGGCCTTATGCTGTTTAGATCATCAGGGTCAGGGGATTGATCAATTGTTTTCAGGGCTCTACACACCTCTGAGACATAGAAGGGCGAGAAGGAGAACCCGGAGAAGCGAAACTCTGTACTCAGTATTACACATTGGAGATGAGTTTCCTCTCTTTCTCCTCTCCTCTCCTCTCCTCTCCTCTCCTCTCCTCTCCTCTCCTCTCCTCTCCTCTCCTCTCCTCTCCTCTCCTCTCCTCTCCTCTCTTTCTCCTCTCCTCTCCTCGCCTCTCCTCGCCTCTCCTCTCCTCTCCTCTCTTTCTCCTCTCCTCTCCTCGCCTCTCCTCGCCTCTCCTCTCCTCTCCTCTCCTCTCCTCTCCTTTCCTCTCCTCTCCTCTCCTCTCCTCTCCTCTCCTCTCCTCTCCTCTCCTCTCCTTTCCTCTCCTCTCCTCTCCTCTCCTCTCCTCTCCTCTCCTCTCCTCTCCTCTATTCTATTTCTCCAGCAAAGAGACCCTGTTCAGATTGTGATGAGTGAGTTGATTGAGTTAGAGCTGTGATTAAACCTCTCTTTAAGATGATTACAGGACTTCACGTTTAACAAGGCTCTCTATTGAACAGGGCGTTCCTCCCCAAATGGCTCCCTATTCCCATATATAGTACACTGCTTTTGACCAGGGGCCAATAGGGATCTGGTCAAAAATAGGGCACCAAATAGGAAATAGGGCACCATTTGTGACAGTGCCAGGGTACTAATAGCTACCGGTGATCGTGCTGTAGTTGTCTAAACAAAACTCACATCAGAGAGACAGAGGTTCGTCATGTTCAGAATGAAAAAATGCAATCAGGAACTAGCTGAGATGAATCTATTTTATGAGCGCTTTCAGATTAATATTTTAAGTGTAGAAGCAACACCATTTGTTCCATTTAGCCAATCACAACTACTCTGTTTGGCACTGACACAGAGTGCAAGAAGTGGAATGTTAGCTAAAACAGACTGGTGGTCCAGGCTATCACAACCTAGTGGGTGATGAAATAGTGTAAACTAGTAATACCGTATAGTGATGGTACATTGTAGTATACAGTTACAGAATAAAGACCAGAATGGAGGAATGTTCCCTAGGAGGTAGAGTTAACAGGCAAGAACAACAAATACCAGAATGTTATGTATCTGAGGAGGAATGTTCCCCAGGAAGTAGAGCAAACAGGCAAGAACTACACAGAGCGAGTCATTATGACTACATTATGACTTATTTGAAAGGTAATTACAACATAATTAAAAGGTACATAATTGACAGTGATCCCCCAAAACAGGGGATCCTGTCATGTTTGGCTACACAGAAACTTGAAAAGAGCTAGACCCTGATGCTGACAGTTCTGCCATTGCCTGAAGGCCATGAAGAGAGGGAAGGAGAAGAGGAAGTGGCTCCAGGAAGAGGAAGTGGCTCCAGGAAGAGGAAGTGGCTCCAGGAAGAGGAAGTGGCTCCAGTGGGCAGGCTATCACCAACACTGGATAATTGAGGAGTGGAAAAACATTGCCTGGTTCAACCAATCCCGGTTCCTATAGTGTCGAGCTGATGGCGGAGTCGGGATTTGGCGTAAGCAGCGTGAGTCGGTGGTCCCATCCAGCCTGGTGTCAACGGTACAGGTGGCAGTGGTGCAATGGTTTTTTTCCTGGCACACGTTAGGTGACTTGATACTGATTGAACAACGTTTCCATGCCCCAAAGAATTATGGCTTTTATGGAGGCAAAGAGTGGGTCCGGCCCGATGGGAGTACCTAATAAACTTGCCAATGAGTGGATATATATATATGTATTAGGGAGAGAGACATAGACAGAAGGAGAGAGAGAGAGCGAGAGGGAGAGACAGAGAGAGAGAGAGAGAGAGGGAGAGAGACAGGGAGAGAGACAGAGAGAGAGAGAGAGAGAGAGAGGGAGAGACAGAGAGAAGGAGAGAGACAGAGAGAGGGAGAGACAGAGAGAGTGAGAGAGAGAGACAGAGAGTGAGAGAGAGAGACAGAGAGAGAGACAGAGACAGAGAGAAAGACAGAGAGAGGAAGAGAGACAGAGAGAGGGAGAGACAGAGACAGAGAGATAGAGAGAGACAGAGGGAGAGAGAGAGAGCGAGAGAGTGAGAGAGAGAGACAGACAGACAGAGACAGAGAGAGGGAGAGACAGAGAGAGGGAGAGACAGAGAGAGACAGAGACAGAGAGAGAGAGACAGACAGATAGAGGGAGAGAGAGAGAGACAGAGAGAGAGAGAGAGACAGACAGACAGACAGACAGACAGACAGAGAGAGAACACAGCAGCAGAATACCTGACCACTGTGACTGACCCAAAATTAAGGAAAGCTTTGACTATGTACAGACTCAGTGAGCATAGCCTTGCTATTGAGAAAGGCCGCCATAGGCAGACATGGCTCTCAAGAGAAGACAGGCTATGTGCACACTGCCCACAAAATGAGGTGGAAACTGAGCTGCACTTCCTAACCTCCTGCCCAATGTATGACCATATTAGAGAGACATATTTCCCTCAGATTACACAGATCCACAAAGAATTCTGAAAACATATCCAATGTTGATAAACTCCCATATCTACTGGGTTCAATACCACAGTGTGACATCACAGCAGCAAGATTTGTGACCTGTTGCCATGAGAAAAGGGCAACCAGTGAAGAACAAACACCATTGTAAATACAACCCATATTTATGCTTATTTATTTATCTTGTGTTCTTTAACCATTTGTACATTGTTGAAACACTGTATATATATAATATGACATTTGTAATGTCTTTATTGTTTTGAAATGTCTGTATGTGTAATGTTTACTGTTAATTTTTATTGTTTATTTCACTTTATATATTCACTTTATATATTATCTACCTCACTTGCTTTGGCAATGTTAACACATGTTTCCCATGCCAATAAAGCCCTTGAATTGAATGGAATTGAGAGAGAGAGAGAGAGAGAGAGGGAGAGATACAGAGAGAGAGCCATGTGTTCTGTCAATAATCAAGCAGCAGGTCATTTTCTGCCTGTGACACATCTACTGTACGTGGGCAGCAGTACAGGTAGTCAGGCTGCCAGTTTAGACTGAGAGCTCTATTCAATCCGTAATGCTGAAGAACCGATTTATACTGTAGCATGATTGACAACTAAAGGTCATTTTTTCTCCGCTGTCATGGAGACTTCATTCGTGGTAAACGCTGCACACGTCGACTCAATCGGGAAAAATATCTTTAAATTCGGTCGATACGCATTAAATCTTTAAATTAAAGCCTTTATAACCCTCTGTAGACTAAGGTGATCGATTCCTGCTTGTTGCAGCAGGACAATGGAATTAACAGAACAACACATTATAGGCAAAGCTTTTGCCATTGTGGGTGCGTTCATATTTCTGCCTGAGTGTGTAGGTTGTTAAAAGATAATAACGTAGAAGACAAAATGTACTATGTTCTACATTGACTAGGATTGATGCTCTGCAGTTGTGTCCTTCGCAAGTCCAATCCAGCCCAGTCCTGTCCAGTAAGAACGATGACTGAGAAATGCAATTCATCTCAACACCTAATAGCGTTTCAGAAAGTAATGTGATTGTCAAGGTGAGCATCTGATAAATGATGTACTGGTCTGTCCATTTCAACAGTCCCCAGGATCAATGAAATCAATAGCCAGATACCAGAGCCAAACACCAGATCAGCCACAGACATACATACCACCAGGGGCGGACTGGGATCAGAAATCGGCCCTGGCATTTCTAACACACTGGCATATTTTTTTCCTTGAGGCTCCCATTATTAGCCAGATATTTATAATTCTGCACAAAAAAAAAAAAAGTCATACTGGCCCACTGGCCCGAAATTCCAGATGGCCAGTCCGCCCCTGCAGACTAGCTAGGTAAACTAGCTGGTGATGCTAATCCCTCCCTCCCTCATCTATTCTAATTCATGTCTCGCGCCATGTCCTCTCCACACACACGCACACACACACTCTCGCTCTCTCTCTCTCTCTCTCTCTCTCTCTCTCTCTCTCTCTCTCTCTCTCGCTCTCTCTCTCACACATACACATACAGTGGCATGTATTCATGGATGCCAAGGGAAGCCAGACTTCCCCCAAAAAATGAGAAAGCATCCAAGCAAACAAAACAGCGCCCCCTCTGTCTCTCTACGGGTAGGTTATCTATCTGATGCTGTCTGGTCAAAAAGAGTATGACATTGTTTCTGCCCGTAGCATTGAATGCAAGGGAAGCCAGTGAGCATTTGGCCTACCTTGATACATAATGTTTTCAATAATAGCCAATCAGCATTGAGCTAAACTGGTCCTGGCGCACCCAAAATAAAAAGTGTAAAAGGAAGCCAGTTTGGATTTGGCTTCACACCCATCACATCACATCAGAAGCTCTGACACCAGGTTGAGAAGCCAATCGTCATTGACAAAAAACTTTAACTGTTGTATCGTTGTCCTCCGGTGGCTGACTAGCTATAATTGGCCTTTGTTGGCCTTTACTTAATTCTCCCTACTGGCCAATGATTATAACAGAGATTTTGATCCAACCATAAATTCATTGTCATTGTCCCTGGCCTGATAGGATGGAAGTTCAATATGTAGCTAGATGTAGTGGGCTAATCTTAACTAGCTGGCCTGGCGCGTCGTTGCCCATGAAAGGAAGTTAGCGGGCATTTTATCCAGGTAGTCTAGGACAACAAAAAGTGTTTACTGTATGAAAGAATGATAGAACGATAGACCGTTTAGGCAACATGAAAGAGAGGAGGACGACATTGGCCTTTCTCTACAAGTAGGGAGTCAACATGTTTTTTTTTTCTACTCACACACACACACACAGAAATCCGTACAATGGACTGCCACATCATGTGTAGCATACGTTGATTGGACTAAATTGTTTTTGGTATCTTTTAGTTGTCATTGTATAAGACTAAGTAAAACTGAAAATATGATGTTGAAATGTTGCTGGAATAGTGGAGGCAGAGCCTGTTTTCATTGCGACTTGCAGTAACTCTCCTGTGTTCTAAATCAATAGCTGTTTAGTAGTCCGAAAATGTAGGAAACATTAACCTGTTTGACCATGCTGTAGGTTATGTAACTGTTTGTTTCATGCAATATGATTTGTGGACGTCACCAGACAGATGTTGCTCTCCGGTTTTGTGATAAACCAAAGGTGTGATTGAATTTATAAGAAGTTATTGTCTCTGCCTTTAGGCCTCTATATCACTGTGTCTTCTTATTGTCTCAGCCTTTAGGCCTCTATATCACTGTGTCTTCTTATTGTCTCTGTCTTTAGGCCTCTATATCACTGTGTCTTCTTATTGTCTCAGCCTTTAGGTCTACAGTATATATCACTGTGTCTTCTTATTGTCTCAGCCTTTAGGCCTACAGTATATATCACTGTGTCTTCTTATTGTCTCAGCCTTTAGGCCTCTATATATATATATCACTGTGTCTTATTATTGTCTCAGCCTTTAGGCCTCTATATATATATATATCACTGTGTCTTCTTATTGTCTCTGCCTTTAGGCCTCTATATCACTGTGTCTTCTTATTGTCTCAGCCTTTAGGTCTCTATACCACTGTGTCTTCTTATTGTCTCAGCCTTTAGGCCTACAGTATATATCACTGTGTCTTCTTATTGTCTCAGCCTTTAGGCCTACAGTATATATCACTGTGTCTTCTTATTGTCTCAGCCTTTAGGCCTACAGTATATATCACTGTGTCTTCTTATTGTCTCAGCCTTTAGGTCTACAATATATATCACTGTGTCTTCTTATTGTCTCTGCCTTTAGGCCTCTATATCACTGTGTCTTCTTATTGTCTCAGCCTTTAGTCCTACAGTATATATCACTGTGTCTTCTTATTGTCTCAGCCTTTAGGTCTACAGTATATATCACTGTGTCTTCTTATTGTCTCAGCCTTTAGGCCTACAGTATATATTACTGTGTCTTCTTATTGTCTCAGCCTTTAGGCCTCTATATATATATATATCACTGTGTCTTATTATTGTCTCAGCCTTTAGGCCTCTATATATATATATATCACTGTGTCTTCTTATTGTCTCAGCCTTTAGGCCTCCATATCACTGTGTCTTCTTATTGTCTCAGCCTTTAGGCCTCTATATCACTGTGTCTTCTTATTGTCTCAGCCTTTAGGCCTCTATATCACTGTGCCTTCTTATTGTCTCAGCCTTTAGGCCTCTATATCACTGTGCCTTCTTATTGTCTCAGCCTTTAGGCCTCTATATCACTGTGCCTTCTTATTGTCTCAGCATTTAGGCCTCTATATCACTGTGTCTTCTTATTGTCTCAGCCTTTAGGCCTACAGTATATATCACTGTGTCTTCTTATTGTCTCAGCCTTTAGGCCTCTATATCACTGTGTCTTCTTATTGTCTCAGCCTTTAGGCCTCTATATCACTGTGTCTTCTTATTGTCTCAGCCTTTAGGCCTACAATATATATCACTGTGTCTTCTTATTGTCTCTGCCTTTAGGCCTACAGTATATATCACTCTGTCTTCTTATTGTCTCTGCCTTTAGGCCTCTATATCACTGTGTCTTCTTATTGTCTCAGCCTTTAGGTCTACAGTATATATCACTGTGTCTTCTTATTGTCTCAGCCTTTAGGCCTACAGTATATATCACTGTGTCTTCTTATTGTCTCAGCCTTTAGGCCTCTATATATATATATATCACTGTGTCTTCTTATTGTCTCTGTCTTTAGGTCTACAGTATATATCACTGTGTCTTCTTATTGTCTCAGCCTTTAGGCCTCTATATCACTGTGTCTTCTTATTGTCTCAGCCTTTAGGCCTCTATATCACTGTGTCTTCTTATTGTCTCAGCCTTTAGGTCTACAGTATATATCACTGTGTCTTCTTATTGTCTCAGCCTTTAGGCCTACAGTATATATCACTGTGTCTTCTTATTGTCTCAGCCTTTAGGCCTCTATATCACTGTGTCTTCTTATTGTCTCAGCCTTTAGGTCTACAGTATATATCACTGTGTCTTCTTATTGTCTCAGCCTTTAGGCCTACAGTATATATCACTGTGTCTTCTTATTGTCTCAGCCTTTAGGCCTCTATATATATATATATCACTGTGTCTTCTTATTGTCTCAGCCTTTAGTCCTACAGTATATATCACTGTGTCTTCTTATTGTCTCAGCCTTTAGGCCTCTATATCACTGTGTCTTCTTATTGTCTCAGCCTTTAGGTCTACAGTATATATCACTGTGTCTTCTTATTGTCTCAGCCTTTAGGCCTAGATATATCACTGTGTCTTCTTATTGTCTCTGCCTTTAGTCCTACAGTATATATCACTGTCTTCTTATTGTCTCAGCCTTTAGGCCTCTATATCACTGTGTCTTCTTATTGTCTCAGCCTTTAGGCCTCTATATCACTGTGTCTTCTTATTGTCTCAGCCTTTAGGCCTCTATATCACTGTGTCTTCTTATTGTCTCAGCATTTAGGCCTCTATATCACTGTGTCTTCTTATTGTCTCTGCCTTTAGGTCTACAGTATATATCACTGTGTCTTCTTATTGTCTCTGCCTTTAGGCCTACAGTATATATCACTGTGTCTTCTTATTGTCTCAGCCTTTAGGTCTACAGTATATATCACTGTGTCTTCTTATTGTCTCAGCCTTTAGGCCTACAGTATATATCACTGTGTCTTCTTATTGTCTCAGCCTTTAGGCCTACAGTATATATCACTGTGTCTTCTTATTGTCTCAGCCTTTAGGCCTACAATATATATCACTGTGTCTTCTTATTGTCTCAGCCTTTAGGCCTCTATATCACTGTGTCTTCTTATTGTCTCAGCCTTTAGGCCTCTATATCACTGTGTCTTCTTATTGTCTCTGCCTTTAGGTCTACAGTATATATCACTGTGTCTTCTTATTGTCTCAGTCTTTAGGCCTACAGTATATATCACTGTGTCTTATTATCTCTGCCTTTAGGCCTCTATATCACTGTGTCTTCTTAATGTCTCAGCCTTTAGGTCTACAGTATATATCACTGTGTCTTATTATCTCTGCCTTTAGGCCTATATATCACTGTGTCTTCTTATTGTCTCAGCCTTTAGGTCTACAGTATATATCACTGTGTCTTCTTATTGTCTCAGCCTTTAGGCCTACAGTATATATCACTGTGTCTTATTATCTCTGCCTTTAGGCCTCTATATCACTGTGTCTTCTTATTGTCTCAGCCTTTAGGCCTACAGTATATATCACTGTGTCTTATTATCTCTGCCTTTAGGCCTCTATATCACTGTGTCTTCTTATTGTCTCAGCCTTTAGTCCCTATATATGGGGGGGGGGGGGGGCTTGGCTTCCCCGGTATATTTTACCTCTACCGCTCAAATACACATCTATTCCTAATTCATGTCTGGCCATGTCCTCTCTACTCTACTCACTTACTCACTCACTCACTCCCCCTCATGTTCCTTCAAGGTGTCTTGGAAAGAGAACAGCTGGAGAGTATCATGAGACTGTCATGTACAAGCAGAACCAGGTGCCAGGAATAGGCCATTTGTCTTCATTAACACCAGGCACATCTTTTTCAGGAGCGTGCACGACACCTTATAATGTCTTTAAAAAAAAAAAACTCTAAATGTAAAACTTCAAAAGGGGAAATCTGCAGTTTAAACTATAACAAAAGCTGACACCCCACCACTGTTTTGGTAAAAAGGTGAGGGAGGGGCTGGAGAAATGTAACCACTCTCAAGTTCATAGACATGGTTGCAAGGACATGATATCTAAATTATAGTTTTAACTCTGGTTTGAGGCTATATAGTGTTGCTATATATCTTTACTTTGTTTACAAACATAGGAGTAAAATAAACGTATAGATTGTTGTGGGTTCTGATGGGGTACGACAGTTGAACTCATGAGGCATTTAGAAAGTATTTTCTTCAAGAATCAATGGTTATTAAAAAGTCAGAAAATGGATGGACCAATTGCAGATTGCCACTTTAACCTAAAGTGTTACCTACTGTAATATGTGTTTTTACATACATGTAAAGCCAAAGTAAGTAGTTTGAAGAATGAAAATAATAAACAATATAACACAAAAATAATGGGTCAAGATAGAGTAACCTATAGACCTGTTCCCAGTTACCTATAGAGCCAATCACAGTTACCTAGAGACCCGTTCCCAGTTACCTGTAGACCCGATCACAGTTACCTAGAGACCCGTTCCCAGTTACCTATAGACCCGATCCCAGTTACCTATAGACCCGTTCCCAGTTACCTATAGACCCGTTCCCAGTTACCTAGAGACCTGTTCCTAGTTACCTATAGACCTGTTCCCAGTTGCCTATAGACCCGTTCCCAGTTACCTATAGACCCGATCCCAGTTACCTATAGACCCGTTCCCAGTTGCCTATAGACCTGTTCCCAGTTACCTATAGACCTGTTCCCAGTTACCTATAGACCTGTTCCCAGTTACCTATAGACCTGTTCCCAGTTACCTATAGACCTGTTCCCAGTTACCTATAGACCTGTTCCCAGTTACCTATAGACCTGTTCCCAGTTACCTATAGACCTGTTCCCAGTTACCTATAGAGCCGATCCCAGTTGCCTATAGACCCGTTCCCAGTTACCTAGAGACCCGTTCCCAGTTACCTGTAGACCCGATCCCAGTTACCTATAGACCTGTTCCCAGTTACCTGTAGACCCGATCCCAGTTACCTAGAGACCCGTTCCCAGTTACCTATAGAGCCGATCCCAGTTACCTATAGACCCGTTCCCAGTTACCTATAGACCTATAGACTCGGCTTTGTTTGATGGCTTGTGACCATCCATCTTCCTCTTGATCACATTCCAGATGTTTTCAATGGGGTCCAGGTCTGGAGATTGGGCTGGCCATGACAGGGTCTTGATCTGGTGGTCCTCCATCCACACCTTGATTGACCTGGCAGTGTGGCATGGAGCATTGTCCTGCTGGAAAAACCAATCCTCAGAGTTGTACGTGGCTTGATTCATGCGTCCTTCACAAAGACAAATCTCCCAGATTCCAGCCAGCACTAGAGGGATATCTTCAAATCACCAACTTAATACCCTGAGACAAGGCTGAGTACAGCCCATGAAGAACCTCATCCACAGCTCGAGCCCGAGGGTGCGCAATCCCGGACAGGAAGATCACATCAGTGACTCAACACAGTATAGTTGAGCATAAAAAGCCTGCCACGACATGACGTACGCCTCCTAGGGACGACATGATAATAAAAGCCTGGCACTGGTAATAAGACCCGTAATAGGGTCAGAGAGTCCCAGTGGAGAGACGGGAGCTGGCCAGGCAGAGACAGAGGCAGAGACAGCAAGGGCAGTTTGTCACTCCAGTGCCTTGCCTTTCACCTTCGCACCCCTGGGCCAGACTACACTCAATCATAGGACCTACTGAAGATATGAGTCTTCAATAAAGACTTAAAGGTTAAGGCTGAGTCTGTGTCTCTCACATGGATAGGCAGACCATTCCATAAAAATGGAACTCTATAGGAGAAAGCCGTGCCTCCAGATGGAGGATTGCGTCTTGTGACCGTAGCGTACGTGTAGGTATGCACGACAGGACCAAATCGGAGAGATGGGTAAGAGCAAGCCCATTTCAACATCTTGGCCATGTTCTGTTATAATCTCCACCCGGCACAGCCAGAAGAGGACTGGCCACCCCACATAGCCTGGTTCCTCTCTAGGTTTCTTCCTAGGTTTTGGCTTTTCTAGGGAGTTTTTCCTAGCCACCGTGCTTCTACACCTGCATTGCTTGCTGTTTGGGGTTTTAGGCTGGGTTTCTGTACAGCACTTTGAGATATCAGCTGATGTAAGAAGGGCTATATAGATACATTTGATTTGATTTTGATTTGATTTGATCTAATGCTTTGTAGGTTAGCAGTAAAACCTTGAAATCAGCCCTTGCCTTAACAGGACGTGAGTGTAGAGAGGCCAGCACTGGAGTTTTTCTGCATCATTATTTGACAAAAAAAATGCTGATTTTTGCAACGTTTACGAAGAAGGAAAAAAGCTGCGCTTTAAATATTCTTGATATGCTTGTCAAAAGAAAGATCAGGGTCCAGAGTAATGCCGAGGTCCTTCACAGTTTTATTTGAGACGACTGTACAACCATCAAGATGAATTGTCAAATCAAACAGCAGATCTCTTTATTTCTTTGGACCTAGAACTAGCATCTATGTTGTGTCTGAGTTTAAAGTAAACAAATTGTCGCCATCCACTTCCTTATGTCTGAAACACAGGCTTCCCGGGTAGGTAATTTTGGGGCTTCAGCATGTTTCATTGAAATGTACAGCTGTGTGTTGTCCGCATAGCAGTGAAAGTTGACATTGTGTTTCCGAATGACATCACCAAGAGTTAGAATATATATAGTGAAAACAATAGTGGTCCTAAAACGGAACCCTGAGGAACACCGAAACGTACAAGTGATTTGTCGTAGGACAAATCAGCGACAGAGACAAACTGATGTCTTTATGACACATAATATCTTAACCGGACAAGAACTTGTCCATTAAGACCAATTAGAGTTTAAAATCTGTCCAAAAGAATGTGGGGATTCGATGGTGTCAAAAGCAGCATTAAGGTCTAGGAGCATAAGGACAGATGCAGAGCACTTGTTCTGACGCCATTAAAAGATAATTTACCACCTTTACGAGTGCAGTCTGGGGTCTAAAACCAGACTGGAGCGTTTCGTATACATCAATTGTCAACCCCATCG
>NW_027260976.1:0-57500 GCF_045791955.1 Oncorhynchus clarkii lewisi
GGGAGAAGGAGAGAGGGGAGAAGGAGAGAGGAGGAGAGAGAGGGAGGAGAGAGAGGGAGGAGGAGAGGGAGGAGAGAGAGAGGAGAAAGAGGGAGGAGAGAGAGGAGGAGAGGGTAAAAGAGGGAGAGGAGGAGAGGGGGAAAGAGGGAGGAGGAGAGGGGGAAAGAGGGAGAGGAGGAGAGGGGGAACGAGAGAGAGGAGGAGAGGGGGAGAGAGGGAGAGGAGGAGAGGGGGAGAGAGGGATAGTGTGTGTGTTGAAGGTAGTGCTGAGCGATTAGTGCTTTTTTTAATCTTGTTTTCCATTATTTTTATTAAACACTCAACATTATGTAACAACACACAATACATTCATACAAGTGTCCTGATGGTAGTGACTGTCCATTACTGCTTATCATTTATTAACCATAATTTATTCACAACTTTAATTCAATATTTCCGATGTTGTGTATATTACATTAGTTTTATTTGATGACTTGATCGTTTCATCCCAAGTCATCATCTCATCTCTATAGAGCTGCTGTCTGACACAATCACTGTTTTAGTAGGTCTTCATAGTAAATAAGGCCTACTTTGATGACTGCTGTAAACCAACTATCAAATCACTTAGATGATGTATTTTCAGGTAGAGATACCTGACGAAACAACTCTTTCTTCTGTCTCTTTAAAGAAACACAGACCGGACAAGTAGACCGTGCAATGGATTATGGTCATCGTAGTTAATTACCATGTTTTTTCTGCACTTAAACTATGTGGAATATTGGCCTGTTGGAAACTATAACTCCCTACTATATCGCACAGTTTGGGCTTGAGCTGATTTATTTGGAGAGAAACTGTGCTGATGGATGACAAGAGAACAGACAACCTGGTCTCATAGACTAGACGTAACATAGTTTCAGAGTGAGAGTAGCCTCGAGTCGCAGCCTGGTCTCAGACTAGACGTAACATAGTTTCAGAGTGAGAGTAGCCTCGAGTCGCAGCCTGGTCTCAGACTATACGTAACATAGTAAAGTAAATTCGGGAAACACTTAGTATGATATGTTACGTTTGGTATGGTTACATAGAAGGTCAGAAGGTTTCATGCAACCATACGAAAGTAGGGTGGTTGGTCGGGGTGGATGGATGTGCACATAACGCGAACATCTAGCAACCCAAAGCTTAAGTGTTCAAGTCTTATCATGGAGAACTTTGGCATTTAAGCAACTTTGCAACTACTTTTTAGCTACTTTACAACTACATCTAACCCATCCAATAACCCTTTAAACCTCTAGCCAAGCTCACGTTAGCCACCTAGCCAACGTTATTCACAACAAATTGTAATTTCCTAACATATCATACGTTTTGTAAATTCATAACATCATTGCACAAATTGTAATTCGTAAAAAAACATATCGAAAGATATGAATGATGGACATCAACAAATTATTACAAATTATTACTACGTCTACCCCTGAGTCCAGGCTGTAAGAGACCTACCTACTACGTCTACCCCTGAGTCCAGGCTGTAAGAGACCTACCTACTACGTCTACCCCTGAGTCCAGGCTGTAAGAGACCTACCTATTACTTCTACCCCTGAGTCCAGGCTGAAAGAGACCTACCTATTACTTCTACCCCTGAGTCCAGGCTGAAAGAGACCTACCTATTACTTCTACCCCTGAGTCCAGGCTGGAAGACAAGAGACCTACATACTACGTCTACCCCTGAGTCCAGGCTGGAAGACAAGAGACGTAGTAGGTACGTCTACCCCTGAGTACAGGCTGGAAGACAAGAGACCTACCTACTACGTCTACCCCTGAGTCCAGGCTGTAAGAGACCCACGTGTGTTGCATCGTCATAGGGAACATGTGTGTTACAGAAATAGAAATGGGAGTTTATCAAAATTGGACTTGAGGTAAATATGTGTCAACTCTCTCTCTCTCGTTACAGACAGACACAGCAACTCTCTCTCTCTCTCGTTACAGACAGACACAGCAACTCTCTCTCTCGTTACGGACAGACACAGCAACTCTCTCTCTCTCTCTCGTTACGAACAGACAACAACTCTCTCGTTACGGACAGACACAGCAACTCTCTCTCTCGTTACGGACAGACAACAACTCTCTCTCTCTCGTTACGGACAGACAACAACTCTCTCTCTCTCTCTCGTTACGGACAGACACAACAACTCTCTCGTTACGGACAGACACAACAACTCTCTCTCTCTCTCTCTCTCGTTACGGACAGACACAGCAACTCTCTCGTTACAGACAGACACAGCAACTCTCTCTCTCTCTCGTTACGGACAGACACAGCAACTCTCTCTCTCATTACGGACAGACACAGCAACTCTCTCTCTCGTTACAGACAGACACAGCAACTCTCTCTCTCTCTCGTTACGGACAGTCACAGCAACTCTCTCTCTCGTTACGGACAGACACAGAAACTCTCTCTCTCTCTCGTTACGGACAGACACAGCAACTCTCTCTCTCTCGTTACGGACAGACACAGCAACTCTCTCTCTCTCTCGTTACGGACAGACACAACAACTCTCTCGTTACGGACAGACACAGCAACTCTCTCTCTCTCTCGTTACGGACAGACAGAACAACTCTCTCGTTACGGACAGACACAGCAACTCTCTCTCTCTTTCTCTCGTTACGGACAGACACAACAACTCTCTCGTTACGGACAGACACAGCAACTCTCTCGTTACAGACAGACACAGCAACTCTCTCTCTCTTGTTACGGACAGACACAGCAACTCTCTCGTTACGGACAGACACAGCAACTCTCTCGTTACGGACAGACACAGCAACTCTCTCGTTACGGACAGACACAGCAACTATCTCTCTCTCTCGTTACGGACAGACACAGCAACTCTCTCGTTACAGACAGACACAGCAACTCTCTCTCTCGTTACAGACAGACACAGCAACTCTCGTTACAGACAGACACAGCAACTCTCTCTCTCGTTACGGACAGACACAGCAACTCTCTCTCTCTCTCGTTACAGACAGACAGCAACTCTCTCTCTCTCGTTACGAACAGACAACAACTCTCTCGTTACGGACAGACACAGCAACTCTCTCTCTCGTTACGGACAGACACAGCAACTCTCTCTCTCTCTCGTTACGGACAGACAACAGCTCTCTCTCTCTCTCATTACGGACAGACACAGCAACTCTCTCTCTCGTTACGGACAGACACAGCAACTCTCTCTCTCTCTCTCTCTCTCGTTACGGACAGACACAGCAACTCTCGTTACAGACAGACACAGCAACTCTCTCTCGTTACGGACAGACACAGCAACTCTCTCTCTCGTTACGGACAGACACAGCAACTCTCTCTCTCTCTCGTTACGGACAGACACAACAACTCTCTCGTTACGGACAGACACAGCAACTCTCTCTCTCTCTCGTTACGGACAGACACAACAACTCTCTCGTTACGGACAGACACAGCAACTCTCTCTCTCTCTCTCTCTCTCGTTACGGACAGACACAACAACTCTCTCGTTACGGACAGACACAGCAACTCTCTCTCTCTCTCGTTACGGACAGACACAGCAACTCTCTCTCTCATTACGGACAGACACAGCAACTCTCTCTCTCTCGTTACGGACAGACACAACAACTCTCTCTCTCTCTCGTTACGGACAGACACAGCAACTCTCTCGTTACAGACAGACATAGCAACTCTCTCTCTCTCTCGTTACGGACAGACACAACAACTCTCGCGTCACGGACAGACACAGCAACTCTCTCTCTCTCTCGTTACAGACAGACACAGCAACTCTTTCTCTCTCTCGTTACAGACAGACACAACAACTCTCTCTCTCTCTCGTTACAGACAGACAGAGCAACTCTCTCTTTCTCGTTACGGACAGACACAGCAACTCTCTCTCTCTCGTTACAGACAGACACAGCAACTCTTTCTCTCTCTCGTTACGGACAGACACAGCAACTCTCTCTCTCTCTCGTTACAGACAGACACAACAACTCTCTCTCTCTCTCTCGTTACAGACAACAACTCTCTCGTTACAGACAAACACAACAACTCTCTCTCTCTTTACGGACAGAAAACAACTCTCTCGTTAAAGACAGACACAAAAACTCTCTCTCTCGTTACGGACAGACACAGCAACTCTCTCTCTCTCTCTTTACAGACAGACACAACAACTCTCTCTTTACAGACAGACACAACAACTCTCTCTCTCTCTCTCTTTACAGACAGACAACAACTCTCTCTCTCGCTCTCTCTCTTTACAGACAGACACAATAACTCTCTCTCTCTCTCTCTCTCTCTCGTTACGGACAGACAACTCTCTCTCTTTGTCTCTCTCTCTACAGACCCCTCCCCCCTCTCTCTTCTAAGCCAAGTCCTCACATATTTATGGTAATGAAAGATAAATGCATATGTACCAATCACTTTTCAGACAACACCACCAACAAACATACAGACATGAAAGAGTTGAACTAGCATCAATATGACAGTGACGTATATAGTTTACATAGACAGGGATGTGGCTGAAGCACTCACTCGTCAGACAACAACAACAACAACAACGACGACAGAGGTTTGTGAATTATAATGAATGATCCAGATGAACATGGTCTGTTTTCTGATGTTTGCTGAGTCAAAATTTGACCCTTTTATAATCAGGCCCAGAATGACAGAATAAACTGGTAAAAATGGCTCCGAGGCCCAACCTATTACCAGAACCATTTGGGCCTTGCGGTGTCACTAGGGCCAGTATCCAACACTGATTGAGAAAGAGCTTTTAAATTAGGCTTATCGTCATGGTGATTGTGTGAGCTAAGCTGAATTAGGCGGTAAACAAACTACTAATGAACACACACACACAAAGACAGACACACACACAAAGACAGACACACACGCTCATAGAGACAGACACGCTCACACACGCTCACACGGCAGGCAGGCAGGCAGGCAGGCAGGCAGGCAGGCAGGCAGGCAGGCAGGCAGGCAGGCAGGCAGGCAGAGCTGACGGGTATTTACACTCAGGTTGGTGTGTTCAACTTGTAGAATCATGGTCTAGAATGGTGTGTTCAACTTGTAGAGTCATGTTCTAGAATGGTGTGTTCAACTTGTAGAGTCATGTTCTAGAGTGGTGTGTTCAACATGTAGAATCATGGTCTAGAATGGTGTGTTCAACTTGTAGAATCATGGTGTAGAATGGTGTGTTCAACATGTAGAATCATGGCCTAGAATGGTGTGTTCAACTTGTAGAATCATGGTGTAGAATGGTGTGTTCAACATGTAGAATCATGGTCTAGAATGGTGTGTTCAACATGTAGAATCACGGTGTGTTCAACATGTAGAAGAATCATGGTCTAGAATGGTGTGTTCAACTTGTAGAGTCATGGTCTAGAATGGTGTGTTCAACATGTAGAATCATGGCACAGAATGGTGTGTTCAACATGTAGAATCATGGTCTAGAATGGTGTGTTCAACATGTAGAATCAATGGCCTAGAATGGTGTTTTCACCATGTAGAATCATGGGGTAGAATGGTGTGTTCAACATGTAGAATCATGGCCTAGAATGGTGTGTTCAACATGTAGAATCATGGTCTAGAATGGTGTGTTCAACTTGTAGAGTCATGGTCTAGAATGGTGTGTTCAACTTGTAGAGTCATGGTCTAGAATGGTGTGTTCAACATGTAGAATCACGGTGTGTTCAACATGTAGAATCATGTTCTAGAATGGTGTGTTCAACATGTAGAATCATGGTCTAGCATGGTGTGTTCAACATGTGGAATCATGGTCTAGAATGGTGTGTTCAACATGTAGAATCATGGTCTAGAATGGTGTGTTCAACATGTAGAATCATGGTCTAGAATGGTGTGTTCAACATGTAGAATCAATGGTGTAGAATGGTGTGTTCAACATGTAGAATCATGGTGTAGAATGGTGTGTTCAACATGTAGAATCAATGGCGTAGAATGGTGTGTTCAACATGTAGAATCATGGTGTAGAATGGTGTGTTCAACATGTAGAATCAATGGCGTAGAATGGTGTGTTCAACATGTAGAATCATGGTGTAGAATGGTGTGTTCAACATGTAGAATCATGGTGTAGAATGGTGTGTTCTAACCCCTAAAATAGGTTGTGTTGTGGTGTGCTGTGGTGTCTTGTGTTTTTTTGTGGTGTGCTGTGCTGTGTTGTGGTGTGGTGTGCTGTGGTGTGCTGTGTTGTGCTGTGGTGTGGTGTGCTGTGCTGTGGTGTGCTGTGCTGTGGTGTGTTTTGCTGTGGTGTGCTGTGGTGTGCTGTGTTGTGCTGTGGTGTGGTGTGGTATGTTGTGGTGTGCTGTGGTGTGCTGTGTTGTGGTGTGCTGTGCTGTGTTATGGTGTGCTGTGTTGTGGTGTGTTGTGTTGTGCTGTGGTGTGGTGTGTTGTGGTGTGGTGTGCTGTGGTGTGTTGTGGTGTGCTGTGCTGTGTTGTGGTGTGCTGTGTTGTGGTGTGTTGTGCTGTGGTGTGCTGTGATGTGTTGTGGTGTGCTGTGTTGTGCTATGGTGTGGTGTTGTGTGGTGTGCTGTGTTGTGGTGTGCTGTGGTGTGCTGTGTTGTGGTGTGCTGTGGTGTGCTGTGGTGTGGTGTGTTGTGGTGTGTTGTGTTATGGTGTTGTGGTGTGGTGTGTTGTGCTGTGTTGTGTTATGGTGTTGTGGTGTGTTATGGTGTGTTGTGGTGTGCTGTGGTGTGTTGCGGTGTGTTGTGTTGTGGTGTGTTGTGTTGTGCTGTGTTGTGGTGTGTTGTGCTGTGTTGTGGTGTGTTGCGGTGTGTTGCGGTGTGGTGTGTTGTGGTGTGGTGTGTTATGGTGTTGTGGTGTGTTGTGTTATGGTGTGTTGTGTTATGGTGTTGTGGTGTGTTGTGTTGTGGTGTGGTGTGTTATGGTGTGTTGTGTTATGGTGTTGTGGTGTGTTGTGTTATGGTGTGTTGTGTTGTGTTATGGTGTTGTGGTGTGTTATGGTGTGCTCAGTATATGTAGCAGAAAGGACTTCTTCCCTGACAAGGTCTCCATAATGATGTCCCCATGACGATGACAACATTATGATATGTCATTACTGCCTGTACCTGTGAAGAGGGAGAGAAAATGAGGTGGAAACTGAGCTGCACTTCCTAACCTCCTGCCCAATGTATGATATTAGAGAGACATATTTCCCTCAGATTACACAGATCCACAAAGAATTCAAAAACAAATCCAATTTTGATAATCTCCCATATCTACTGGGTGAAATACCACAGTGTGACATCACAGCAGCAATATCTGTGACCTGTTGCCACGAGAAAAGGTCAACCAGTGAAGAACAAACACCATTGTAAATACAACCCATATTTATGCTTATTTATTTTCCCTTTTGTACTTTAACTATTTGTACATCGTTACAACACTATATATATATATATAATATGACATTTGAAATGTCTTTATTCTTTTGGAACTTCTGTGAGTGTAATGTTTACTGATCATTTGTATTGTTAATCATATATTTCACTTTGCCAACGTAAGCATATGTTTCCCATGACAATAAAGCCATTAAAAAAATTGAAATTGAATTGAGAGGGTGGGGAGGGAGAAAGATTCACAGAGGGGGAGAGAGAACAATCTCCAGAAATCTCTCACACACAACCTTAACCCCAAACCTAAACCTAAACCTAAACCTAGACCCAATCCTAAACCTAAACCTAAACCCAATCCTAAACCCTGAGACTGAAATAGCATTTTTCTCTTTGGGAACCGGGGACATGTTTCCACCTAATTTTCCTTGTTTTAGTATCGTTGACTTCTGGTCACTTCTTGTAAAACCACAAACCCACAGACAAACACACTCTAATCAACACCACTCAAAGGCATGTTAGGTCATGTCTGATATTGTGCGGGGATATATTACACATAATTGAATGATTTTGGAGTCTGTTTACTTACTTTACGAAACAGAAAAAGACACTGAATAGTCTCCCAACTTCCACCTTTAATTGACAACATTTGGATCTGATGAAGATCCTCTCCCAACTTCCACCTTTAATTGACAACATTTAGATCTGATGAAGATCCTCTCCCAACTTCCACCTTTAATTGACAACATTTAGATCTGATGAAGATCCTCTCCCAACTTCCACCTTTAATTGACAACATTTAGATCTGATGAAGATCCTCGTGCATCGAAACGAGGTCAATAAAGATGGTAATTAGAAGAATATATGGGTCGGGAAAAAACTATAAAGTTACCTTTTTTATGAACCTTTATTTAAACAGGTGAACCCATTGAGACCAGGGTCTCGTTTCAAATCGTGTTCTGAGAACAACAGTTCGAGTTCACCAGAGAATGTGTTACATTTAAAGTAAATTACGTTACATTTGAAAGGGCAGTAAAAACGAATATAAACAATCAATTAAAACAGGGACAGTTCTCATTGGTCAGAGCCCCTACTTATCAGAGCCCCTAATTCACCTTTCGGGACCAAATAATCTAGCTGTAGAGTGACCTGCAGGTCATCCCAGAACTGAGGGGCATAGGAACTGCAAGAAGTCTTCCTCATCTCAGAGGAGACCATTGGAACCTCTAGAACCAACCAGTCTTAACTCAGAGGAAACCCGTGGAACCTCTAGAACCAACGAGTCCTAACTCAGAGGAAACCCGTGGAACCTCTAGAACAAACCAGTCTTAACTCAGAGGAGACCCGTGGAACCTCAAGAACCAACCAGTTTTAACTCAGAGGAGACTCGTGGAACCTCTAGAACCAACCAGTCTTAACTCAGAGGAGACCTGTGGAACCTCTAGAACTACCCAGTCATAACTCATAGACCTGTGGAACCTCGAGAACCAACCAGTCTTAACTCAGAGGAGACCCGTGGAACTTCTAGAACAAACCAGTCTTAACTCAGAGGAGACCCGTGGAACCTCGAGAACCAACCAGTTTTAACTCAGAGGAGACTCGTGGAACCTCTAGAACCAACCAGTTTTAACTCAGAGGAAACCCGTGGAACCTCTAGAACAAACCAGTCTTAACTCAGAGGAGAACTGTGGAACCTCTAGAACCAACCAGTCTTAACTCAGAGGAGACCCGTGGAACTTCTAGAACCAGCCAGTCTTAACTCAGAGACCTGTGGAACCTCTAGAACCAACCAGTCCAAACTCAGAAACCTGTGGAACCTCGAGAACCAACCAGTCCTAACTCAGAGGAGACCTGTGGAACCTCTAGAACCAACGAGTCCTAACTCAGAGGAGACCCGTGGAACCTCTAGAACCAACCAGTCCTAACTCAGAGGAGACCCGTGGAACCTCTAGTACCAACCAGTCTTAAATCAGAGGAGACCCGTGGAACCTCTAGAACAAACCAGTCCTAAATCAGAGGAGACCTGTGGAACCTCTAGAACCAACCAGTCCTAACTCAGAGACCTGTGGAACCTCTAGAACCAACCAGTCCTAACTCAGAAACCTGTGGAACCTTGAGAACCAACCAGTCCTAACTCAGAGGAGACCTGTGGAACCTCTAGAACCAACCAGTCTTAACTCAGAGACCTGTGGAACCTCTAGAACCAACCAGTCCTAACTCAGAGGAGACCAGTGGAACATCCAGTTTAAGAGTCTTATAGTTACTAGATTTCTAATTTAGAAGTGATGTGAGGTAGTATGGGAGTTTCTGCTTTGTATATGAATAATAGCCAATGTTGGGCCCTTCTGGCAGCCAGAGACTCCCAACCAATAGAATTACAGTAATTAGACCACATTACTTTTTCAACATTTTGTTACGTTACAGCCTCATTCTAAAACGGATTAAATAAAACATTTTCCCTCAACAATCTACACACAATACCTCATAATGACATCACAATACCCCATAATGACATCACAATACCCCATAATGACTTCACAATACCTCATAATGACATCACAATACCCCATAATGACATCACAATACCCCATAATGACATCACAATACCTCATAATGACATCACAATACCCCATAATGACATCACAATACCCCATAATGCCAAAGCAAAAACATGTTTTTAGGATTTTTTTGCAAATGTATAAACATAAAAAACATAAATACCTTACTTACATAAGTATTCAGACTCTTTGCTATGAGACTTGAAATTGAGCTCAGCTGCATCTTGTTTCCATTGATCATCCTTGAGATGTTTCTACAACTGGATTGGAGTCCACCTGTGGTCAATTCAATTGATTGGACATGATTTGGAAAGGCACACACCTGTCTATATAAGGTCCCACAGTTGACAGGTGCATGTCAGAGCAAAAACCAAGCCATGAGGTCGAAGGAATTGTCCGTAGAGCTCAGAGACAGGATTGTGTCGAGGCACAGATCTGGGGAAGGGTACTAAAACATTTCTGTAGCATTGAAGGTCCTCAAGAACACAATGGCCTCCATCATTATTAAATGGAAGAAGTTTGGAACCACTAAGAGTCTTCCTAGAGCTGGCCGAACGGCCAAACTGAGCATTCGGGGGAGAAGGGCCTTGGTCAGGGAGGTGACCAAGAACCCAATGGTCAATGACAGCGCTCCAGAGTTCCTCTGTGGAGATGGGAGAACCTTCCAGAAGGACAACCATCTCTGCAGCACTCCACCAATCAGGCCTTTATGGTAGTGGCCAGACGGAAGCCACTCCTCAGTAAAGGGACACGACAGCTCGCCAAAAGGCACCTAAAGGACTCTGACCATGAGAAAAACAGATTATCTTGTCTGATGAACCCAAGATTGAACTAATTGGCCTGAATGCCAAGCGTTATGTCTAGAGGAAACCTGGCACCATCCCTACGGTGAAGAACGGTGGTGGCAGAATCATGTTGTGGGGATGTTATTCAGCGGCAGAGACTGGGAGACTAGTCAGGTGAAAAGATGAACGGAGCAAAGTACAGAGAGATCCTTGATGAAAACCTGCTCCAGAGCGCTCAGGTCCTCAGACTGGGGAAAGGTTAAACCTTCCAACAGGACAACGACCCTAAGCACACAGCCAAGACAACGCAGGAGTGGCTTCAGGACTCTGAAGAGCCAGTCTCTGAATGTCCTTGAGTGGCCCAGCTAGAGCCCGGACTTGAACCCGATCGAACATCTTCGGAGAGACCTGAAAATAGCTGTGCAGCAACACTCCCCAACCAACCTGACAGAGGTTTAGAGGATCTGCAGAGAAGAATGGGAGAAACTGAACAAATACAGGTTTGTCAAGCTTGTAGCGTCAAACCCAAGAAGACTGGAGGCTGTAATCGCTGCCTAAAGTAAATGGTCTGAACACTTTCCAAATGCTTTGTATATAAGAGACAATGATGTGTACGGAAGTCATCACCAGTGAAAAAATGCAAGACTGAGTGGTAGACTGAATCTAGAGGGTTTAAACACAGAGGCGGAGTGGTAGACTGAATCTAGAGGGTTTAAACACAGAGGCTGAGTGGTAGACTGAATCTAGAGGGTTTAAACACAGAGGCTGAGTGGTAGAATGAATCTAGAGGGTTTAACACAGAGGCTGAATCTAGAGGTTTTAAACACAGAGGCTGAGTGGTAGACTGAATCTAGAGGGTTTAAACACAGAGGCTGAGTGGTAGACTGAATCTAGAGGGTTTAACACAGAGGCAGAATCTAGAGGGTTTAAACACAGAGGCTGCGTGGTAGACTGAATCTAGAGGGTTTAAACACAGATACTGAGTGGTAGACTTAATCTAGAGGGTTTAAACACAGGCTGAGTGGTAGACTGAATCTAGAGGTTTTAACACAGAGGCTGAGTGGTAGACTGAATCTAGAGGATTTAACACAGACTGAGTGGTAGACTGAATCTAGAGGGTTTAACACAGAGGCTGAGTGGTAGACTGAATCTAGAGGTTTTAACACAGAGGCTGAGTGGTAGACTGAATCTAGAGGTTTTAAACACAGAGGCTGAGTGGTAGACTGAATCTAGAGGTTTTAAACACAGAGGCTGAGTGGTAGACTTAATCTAGAGGGTTTAAACACAGAGGCTGAGTGGTAGACTGAATCTAGAGGGTTTAAACACAGAGGCTGAGTGGTAGACTGAATCTAGAGGGTTTAAACAGAGGCTGAGTGGTAGACTGAATCTAGAGGGTTTAACAGAGGCTGAGTGGTAGACTGAATCTAGAGGGTTTAAACACAGAGGCTGAGTGGTAGACTGAATATAGAGGGTTTAAACACAGAGGCTGAGTGGTAGACTGAATCTAGAGGTTTAAACACAGAGACTGAGTGGTAGACTGAATCTAGAGGGTTTAAACACAGAGGCTGAGTGGTAGACTGAATCTAGAGGGTTTAACAGAGGCTGAGTGGTAGACTGAATCTAGAGGTTTAAACACAGAGGCTGAGTGGTAGACTGAATCTAGAGGGTTTAAACACAGAGCCTGAATCTAGAGGTTTTAACACAGAGACTGAGTGGTAGACTGAATCTAGAGGGTTTAAACACAGAGGCTGAATCTAGAGGGTTTAAACACAGAGGCTGAGTGGTAGACTGAATCTAGAGGGTTTAAACACAGAGGCTGAGTGGTAGACTGAATCTAGAGGTTTAAACACAGAGGCTGAGTGGTAGACTGAATCTAGAGGGTTTAAACACAGAGGCTGAATCTAGAGGTTTAAACACAGAGGCTGAGTGGTAGACTGAATCTAGAGGGTTTAAACACAGAGGCTGAATCTAGAGGTTTAAACACAGAGGCTGAGTGGTAGACTGAATCTAGAGGGTTTATACACAGAGGCTGAATCTAGAGGTTTAACACAGAGGCTGGGTGGTAGACTGAATCTAGAGGTTTAAACACAGAGGCTGAGTGGTAGACTGAATCGAGAGGGTTTAACAGAGGCTGAGTGGTAGACTGAATCTAGAGGGTTTAACAGAGGCTGAGTGGTAGACTGAATCTAGAGGGTTTAAACACAGAGGCTGAATGGTACATTGAATCTAGAGGTTTAAACACAGAGGCTGAGTGGTAGACTGAATCTAGAGGTTTAAACACAGAGGCTGAGTGGTAGACTGAATCTAGAGGTTTAAACACAGAGACTGAGTGGTAGACTGAATCTAGAGGGTTTAAACGCAGAGGCTGAGTGGTAGACTGAATCTAGAGGGTTTAACAGAGGCTGAGTGGTAGACTGAATCTAGAGGTTTAAACACAGAGGCTGAGTGGTAGACTGAATCTAGAGGTTTAAACACAGAGGCTGAGTGGTAGACTGAATCTAGAGGGTTTAACAGAGGCTGAGTGGTAGACTGAATCTAGAGGTTTAAACACAGAGGCTGAGTGGTAGACTGAATCTAGAGGGTTTAACAGAGGCTGAGTGGTAGACTGAATCTAGAGGTTTAAACACAGAGGCTGAGTGGTAGACTGAATCTAGAGGTTTAAACACAGAGGCTGAGTGGTAGACTTAATCTAGAGGGTTTAAACACAGAGGCTGAATGGTAGAATGAATCTAGAGGGTTTAACACAGAGGCTGAATCTAGAGGTTTTAAACACAGAGGCTGAGTGGTAGACCGAATCTAGAGGGTTTAACACAGAGGCTGAATCTAGAGGTTTAAACACAGAGGCTGAGTGGTAGACTGAATCTAGAGGGTTTAAACACAGAGGCTGAGTGGTAGACTGAATCTAGAGGGTTTAACACAGAGGCAGAATCTAGAGGGTTTAAACACAGAGGCTGAGTGGTAGACTGAATCTAGAGGGTTTAAACACAGATACTGAGTGGTAGACTTAATCTAGAGGATTTAACACAGACTGAGTGGTAGACTGAATCTAGAGGGTTTAACACAGAGGCTGAGTGGTAGACTGAATCTAGAGGTTTTAACACAGAGGCTGAGTGGTAGACTGAATCTAGAGGTTTTAAACACAGAGGCTGAGTGGTAGACTTAATCTAGAGGGTTTAAACACAGAGGCTGAGTGGTAGACTGAATCTAGAGGGTTTAAACACAGAGGCTGAGTGGTAGACTGAATCTAGAGGGTTTAAACAGAGGCTGAGTGGTAGACTGAATCTAGAGGGTTTAACAGAGGCTGAGTGGTAGACTGAATCTAGAGGGTTTAAACACAGAGGCTGAGTGGTAGACTGAATATAGAGGGTTTAAACACAGAGGCTGAGTGGTAGACTGAATCTAGAGGGTTTAAACACAGAGCCTGAATCTAGAGGTTTTAACACAGAGACTGAGTGGTAGACTGAATCTAGAGGGTTTAAACACAGAGGCTGAATCTAGAGGGTTTAAACACAGAGGCTGAGTGGTAGACTGAATCTAGAGGGTTTAAACACAGAGGCTGAGTGGTAGACTGAATCTAGAGGTTTAAACACAGAGGCTGAGTGGTAGACTGAATCTAGAGGGTTTAAACACAGAGGCTGAATCTAGAGGTTTAAACACAGAGGCTGAGTGGTAGACTGAATCTAGAGGGTTTAAACACAGAGGCTGAATCTAGAGGTTTAAACACAGAGGCTGAGTGGTAGACTGAATCTAGAGGGTTTATACACAGAGGCTGAATCTAGAGGTTTAACACAGAGGCTGGGTGGTAGACTGAATCTAGAGGTTTAAACACAGAGGCTGAGTGGTAGACTGAATCTAGATGGTTTAACAGAGGCTGAGTGGTAGACTGAATCTAGAGGGTTTAACAGAGGCTGAGTGGTAGACTGAATCTAGAGGGTTTAAACACAGAGGCTGAATGGTACACTGATTCTAGAGGTTTAAACACAGAGACTGAGTGGTAGACTGAATCTAGAGGGTTTAAACACAGAGGCTGAGTGGTAGACTGAATCTAGAGGGTTTAACAGAGGCTGAGTGGTAGACTGAATCTAGAGGTTTAAACACAGAGGCTGAGTGGTAGACTGAATCTAGAGGTTTAAACACAGAGGCTGAGTGGTAGACTGAATCTAGAGGGTTTAACAGAGGCTGAGTGGTAGACTGAATCTAGAGGTTTAAACACAGAGACTGAGTGGTAGACTGAATCTAGAGGGTTTAACAGAGGCTGAGTGGTAGACTGAATCTAGAGGTTTAAACACAGGGGCTGAGTGGTAGACTGAATCTAGAGGTTTAAACACAGAGGCTGAGTGGTAGACTGAATCTAGAGGGTTTAACAGAGGCTGAGTGGTAGACTGAATCTAGAGGTTTTAACACAGAGACTGAGTGGTAGACTGAATCTAGAGGTTTAAACACAGAGGCTGAGTGGTGGACTGAATCTAGAGGTTTTAACACAGAGACTGAGTGGTAGACTGAATCTAGAGGTTTAAACACAGAGACTGAATCTAGAGGTTTTAACACAGAGACTGAGTGGTAGACTGCATCTAGAGGTTTTAACACAGAGGCTGAATCTAGAGGTTTAAACACAGAGGCTGAGTGGTAGACTGAATCTAGAGGGTTTAAACACAGAGGCTGAGTGGTAGACTGAATCTAGAGGGTTTAAACACAGAGGCTGAGTGGTAGACTGAATCTAGAGGTTTAAACACAGAGGCTGAGTGGTAGACTGAATCTAGAGGTTTAAACACAGAGGCTGAGTGGTAGACTGAATCTAGAGGTTTAAACACAGAAGCTGAGTGGTAGACTGAATCTAGAGGGTTTAAACACAGAGGCTGAATCTAGAGGTTTAAACACAGAGGCTGAGTGGTAGACTGAATCTAGAGGGTTTAACAGAGGCTGAGTGGTAGACTGAATCTAGAGGTTTAAACACAGGGGCTGAGTGGTAGACTGAATCTAGAGGTTTAAACACAGAGGCTGAGTGGTAGACTGAATCTAGAGGGTTTAACAGAGGCTGAGTGGTAGACTGAATCTAGAGGTTTTAACACAGAGACTGAGTGGTAGACTGAATCTAGAGGTTTAAACACAGAGGCTGAGTGGTGGACTGAATCTAGAGGTTTTAACACAGAGACTGAGTGGTAGACTGAATCTAGAGGTTTAAACACAGAGACTGAATCTAGAGGTTTTAACACAGAGACTGAGTGGTAGACTGCATCTAGAGGTTTTAACACAGAGGCTGAATCTAGAGGTTTAAACACAGAGGCTGAGTGGTAGACTGAATCTAGAGGGTTTAAACACAGAGGCTGAGTGGTAGACTGAATCTAGAGGGTCTAAACACAGAGGCTGAGTGGTAGACTGAATCTAGAGGTTTAAACACAGAGGCTGAGTGGTAGACTGAATCTAGAGGTTTAAACACAGAGGCTGAGTGGTAGACTGAATCTAGAGGTTTAAACACAGAAGCTGAGTGGTAGACTGAATCTAGAGGGTTTAAACACAGAGGCTGAATCTAGAGGTTTAAACACAGAGGCTGAGTGGTAGACTGAATCTAGAGGGTTTAAACACAGAGGCTGAATCTAGAGGTTTAAACACAGAAGCTGAGTGGTAGACTGAATCTAGAGGGTTTAAACACAGAGGCTGAATCTAGAGGTTTAACACAGAGGCTGGGTGGTAGACTGAATCTAGAGGTTTAAACAAAGAGGATGAGTGGTAGACTGAATCTAGAGGTTTAAACACAGAGGCTGAGTGGTAGACTGAATCTAGAGGGTTTAACAGAGGCTGAGTGGTAGACTGAATCTAGAGGGTTTAACAGAGGCTGAGTGGTAGACTGAATCTAGAGGGTTTAAACACAGAGGCTGAGTGGTAGACTGAATCTAGAGGTTTAAACACAGAGGCTGAGTGGTAGACTGAATCTAGAGGTTTAAACACAGAGGCTGAGTGGTAGACTGAATGTAGAGGTTTAAACACAGAGACTGAGTGGTAGACTGAATCTAGAGGGTTTAAACACAGAGGCTGAGTGGTAGACTGAATCTAGAGGGTTTAACAGAGGCTGAGTGGTAGACTGAATCTAGAGGGTTAAACACAGAGGCTGAGTGGTAGACTGAATCTAGAGGTTTAAACACAGAGGCTGAGTGGTAGACTGAATCTAGAGGGTTTAACAGAGGCTGAGTGGTAGACTGAATCTAGAGGTTTAAACACAGAGGCTGAGTGGTAGACTGAATCTAGAGGGTTTAACAGAGGCTGAGTGGTAGACTGAATCTAGAGGTTTTAACACAGAGACTGAGTGGTAGACTGAATCTAGAGGTTTAAACACAGAGGCTGAGTGGTGGACTGAATCTAGAGGTTTTAACACAGAGACTGAGTGGTAGACTGAATCTAGAGGTTTAAACACAGAGGCTGAGTGGTAGACTGAATCTAGAGGTTTAAACACAGAGACTGAATCTAGAGGTTTTAACACAGAGACTGAGTGGTAGACTGAATCTAGAGGTTTTAACACAGAGGCTGAGTGGTAGACTGAATCTAGAGGTTTAAACACAGAGACTGAGTGGTAGACTGAATCTAGAGGTTTTAACACAGAGGCTGAGTGGTAGACTGAATCTAGAGGTTTAAACACAGAGACTGAACCTAGAGGTTTTAACACAGAGACTGAGTGGTAGACTGAATCTAGAGGTTTTAACACAGAGACTGAGTGGTAGACTGAATCTAGAGGTTTAAACACAGAGACTGAGTGGTAGACTGAATCTAGAGGGTTTAACAGAGGCTGAGTGGTAGACTGAATCTAGAGGTTTAAACACAGAGGCTGAGTGGTAGACTGAATCTAGAGGGTTTAGCAGAGGCTGAGTGGTAGACTGAATCTAGAGGTTTAAACACAGAGGCTGAGTGGTAGACTGAATCTAGAGGGTTTAACAGAGGCTGAGTGGTAGACTGAATCTAGAGGTTTAAACACAGAGGCTGAGTGGTAGACTGAATCTAGAGGGTTTAACAGAGGCTGAGTGGTAGACTGAATCTATAGGTTTTAACACAGAGACTGAGTGGTAGACTGAATCTAGAGGTTTAAACACAGAGGCTGAATCTAGAGGTTTAAACACAGAGGCTGAGTGGTAGACTGAATCTAGAGGGTTTATACACAGAGGCTGAATCTAGAGGTTTAACACAGAGGCTGGGTGGTAGACTGAATCTAGAGGTTTAAACACAGAGGATGAGTGGTAGACTGAATCTAGAGGTTTAAACACAGAGGCTGAGTGGTAGACTGAATCTAGAGGGTTTAACAGAGGCTGAGTGGTAGACTGAATCTAGAGGGTTTAACAGAGGCTGAGTGGTAGACTGAATCTAGAGGGTTTAAACACAGAGGCTGAATGGTAGACTGAATCTAGAGGTTTAAACACAGAGGCTGAGTGGTAGACTGAATCTAGAGGTTTAAACACAGAGACTGAGTGGTAGACTGAATCTAGAGGGTTTAAACACAGAGGCTGAGTGGTAGACTGAATCTAGAGGGTTTAACAGAGGCTGAGTGGTAGACTGAATCTAGAGGTTTTAACACAGAGACTGAGTGGTAGACTGAATCTAGAGGTTTAAACACAGAGGCTGAATCTAGAGGTTTAAACACAGAGGCTGAGTGGTAGACTGAATCTAGAGGGTTTATACACAGAGGCTGAATCTAGAGGTTTAAACACAGAGGCTGAGTGGTAGACTGAATCTAGAGGGTTTAAACACAGAGGCTGAGTGGTAGGCTGGATCTAGAGGTTTAAACACAGAGGCTGAGTGGTAGACTGAATCTAGAGGTTTAAACACAGAGGCTGAGTGGTAGACTGAATCTAGAGGTTTAAACACAGAGGCTGAGTGGTAGACTTAATCTAGAGGGTTTAAACACAGAGGCTGAATCTAGAGGTTTAAACACAGAGGCTGAGTGGTAGACTGAATCTAGAGGGTTTAAACACAGAGGCTGAATCTAGAGGTTTAAACACAGAAGCTGAGTGGTAGACTGAATCTAGAGGGTTTAAACACAGAGGCTGAATCTAGAGGTTTAACACAGAGGCTGGGTGGTAGACTGAATCTAGAGGTTTAAACAAAGAGGATGAGTGGTAGACTGAATCTAGAGGTTTAAACACAGAGGCTGAGTGGTAGACTGAATCTAGAGGGTTTAACAGAGGCTGAGTGGTAGACTGAATCTAGAGGGTTTAAACACAGAGGCTGAGTGGTAGACTGAATCTAGAGGTTTAAACACAGAGGCTGAGTGGTAGACTGAATCTAGAGGTTTAAACACAGAGGCTGAGTGGTAGACTGAATCTAGAGGTTTAAACACAGAGACTGAGTGGTAGACTGAATCTAGAGGGTTTAAACACAGAGGCTGAGTGGTAGACTGAATCTAGAGGGTTTAACAGAGGCTGAGTGGTAGACTGAATCTAGAGAGTTAAACACAGAGGCTGAGTGGTAGACTGAATCTAGAGGGTTTAACAGAGGCTGAGTGGTAGACTGAATCTAGAGGTTTTAACACAGAGACTGAGTGGTAGACTGAATCTAGAGGTTTAAACACAGAGGCTGAGTGGTGGACTGAATCTAGAGGTTTTAACACAGAGACTGAGTGGTAGACTGAATCTAGAGGTTTAAACACAGAGGCTGAGTGGTAGACTGAATCTAGAGGTTTAAACACAGAGACTGAATCTAGAGGTTTTAACACAGAGACTGAGTGGTAGACTGAATCTAGAGGTTTTAACACAGAGGCTGAGTGGTAGACTGAATCTAGAGGTTTAAACACAGAGACTGAGTGGTAGACTGAATCTAGAGGTTTTAACACAGAGGCTGAGTGGTAGACTGAATCTAGAGGTTTAAACACAGAGACTGAACCTAGAGGTTTTAACACAGAGACTGAGTGGTAGACTGAATCTAGAGGTTTTAACACAGAGACTGAGTGGTAGACTGAATCTAGAGGTTTAAACACAGAGACTGAGTGGTAGACTGAATCTAGAGGGTTTAACAGAGGCTGAGTGGTAGACTGAATCTAGAGGTTTAAACACAGAGGCTGAGTGGTAGACTGAATCTAGAGGGTTTAGCAGAGGCTGAGTGGTAGACTGAATCTAGAGGTTTAAACACAGAGGCTGAGTGGTAGACTGAATCTAGAGGGTTTAACAGAGGCTGAGTGGTAGACTGAATCTAGAGGTTTAAACACAGAGGCTGAGTGGTAGACTGAATCTAGAGGGTTTAACAGAGGCTGAGTGGTAGACTGAATCTATAGGTTTTAACACAGAGACTGAGTGGTAGACTGAATCTAGAGGTTTAAACACAGAGGCTGAATCTAGAGGTTTAAACACAGAGGCTGAGTGGTAGACTGAATCTAGAGGGTTTATACACAGAGGCTGAATCTAGAGGTTTAACACAGAGGCTGGGTGGTAGACTGAATCTAGAGGTTTAAACACAGAGGATGAGTGGTAGACTGAATCTAGAGGTTTAAACACAGAGGCTGAGTGGTAGACTGAATCTAGAGGGTTTAACAGAGGCTGAGTGGTAGACTGAATCTAGAGGGTTTAACAGAGGCTGAGTGGTAGACTGAATCTAGAGGGTTTAAACACAGAGGCTGAATGGTAGACTGAATCTAGAGGTTTAAACACAGAGGCTGAGTGGTAGACTGAATCTAGAGGTTTAAACACAGAGACTGAGTGGTAGACTGAATCTAGAGGGTTTAAACACAGAGGCTGAGTGGTAGACTGAATCTAGAGGGTTTAACAGAGGCTGAGTGGTAGACTGAATCTAGAGGTTTTAACACAGAGACTGAGTGGTAGACTGAATCTAGAGGTTTAAACACAGAGGCTGAATCTAGAGGTTTAAACACAGAGGCTGAGTGGTAGACTGAATCTAGAGGGTTTATACACAGAGGCTGAATCTAGAGGTTTAAACACAGAGGCTGAGTGGTAGACTGAATCTAGAGGGTTTAAACACAGAGGCTGAGTGGTAGGCTGGATCTAGAGGTTTAAACACAGAGGCTGAGTGGTAGACTGAATCTAGAGGTTTAAACACAGAGGCTGAGTGGTAGACTGAATCTAGAGGTTTAAACACAGAGGCTGAGTGGTAGACTTAATCTAGAGGGTTTAAACACAGAGGCTGAATCTAGAGGTTTAAACACAGAGGCTGAGTGGTAGACTGAATCTAGAGGGTTTAAACACAGAGGCTGAATCTAGAGGTTTAAACACAGAAGCTGAGTGGTAGACTGAATCTAGAGGGTTTAAACACAGAGGCTGAATCTAGAGGTTTAACACAGAGGCTGGGTGGTAGACTGAATCTAGAGGTTTAAACAAAGAGGATGAGTGGTAGACTGAATCTAGAGGTTTAAACACAGAGGCTGAGTGGTAGACTGAATCTAGAGGGTTTAACAGAGGCTGAGTGGTAGACTGAATCTAGAGGGTTTAAACACAGAGGCTGAGTGGTAGACTGAATCTAGAGGTTTAAACACAGAGGCTGAGTGGTAGACTGAATCTAGAGGTTTAAACACAGAGGCTGAGTGGTAGACTGAATCTAGAGGTTTAAACACAGAGACTGAGTGGTAGACTGAATCTAGAGGGTTTAAACACAGAGGCTGAGTGGTAGACTGAATCTAGAGGGTTTAACAGAGGCTGAGTGGTAGACTGAATCTAGAGAGTTAAACACAGAGGCTGAGTGGTAGACTGAATCTAGAGGTTTAAACACAGAGGCTGAGTGGTAGACTGAATCTAGAGGTTTAAACACAGAGGCTGAGTGGTAGACTGCATCTAGAGGTTTAAACACAGAGACTGAGTGGTAGACTGAATCTAGAGGGTTTAAACACAGAGGCTGAGTGGTAGACTGAATCTATAGGGTTTAACAGAGGCTGAGTGGTAGACTGAATCTAGAGGTTTAAACACAGAGGCTGAGTGGTAGACTGAATCTAGAGGGTTTAACAGAGGCTGAGTGGTAGACTGAATCTAGAGGTTTTAACACAGAGACTGAGTGGTAGACTGAATCTAGAGGGTTTAACAGAGGCTGAGTGGTAGACTGAATCTAGAGGGTTTAAACACAGAGGCTGAGTGGTAGACTGAATCTAGAGGGTTTAACAGAGGCTGAGTGGTAGACTGAATCTAGAGGGTTTAACAGAGGCTGAGTGGTAGACTGAATCTAGAGGTTTAAACACAGAGGCTGAGTGGTAGACTGAATCTAGAGGTTTAAACACAGAGGCTGAGTGGTAGACTGAATCTAGAGGGTTTAACAGAGGCTGAGTGGTAGACTGAATCTAGAGGTTTAAACACAGAGGCTGAGTGGTAGACTGAATCTAGAGGTTTAAACACAGAGGCTGAGTGGTAGACTGAATCTAGAGGTTTAAACACAGAGACTGAGTGGTAGACTGAATCTAGAGGGTTTAAACACAGAGGCTGAGTGGTAGACTGAATCTAGAGGGTTTAACAGAGGCTGAGTGGTAGACTGAATCTAGAGGTTTTAACACAGAGACTGAGTGGTAGACTGAATCTAGAGGTTTAAACACAGAGGCTGAATCTAGAGGTTTAAACACAGAGGCTGAGTGGTAGACTGAATCTAGAGGGTTTATACACAGAGGCTGAATCTAGAGGTTTAAACACAGAGGCTGAGTGGTAGACTGAATCTAGAGGGTTTAAACACAGAGGCTGAGTGGTAGGCTGGATCTAGAGGTTTAAACACAGAGGCTGAGTGGTAGACTGAATCTAGAGGTTTAAACACAGAGGCTGAGTGGTAGACTGAATCTAGAGGTTTAAACACAGAGGCTGAGTGGTAGACTTAATCTAGAGGGTTTAAACACAGAGGCTGAATCTAGAGGTTTAAACACAGAGGCTGAGTGGTAGACTGAATCTAGAGGGTTTAAACACAGAGGCTGAATCTAGAGGTTTAAACACAGAAGCTGAGTGGTAGACTGAATCTAGAGGGTTTAAACACAGAGGCTGAATCTAGAGGTTTAACACAGAGGCTGGGTGGTAGACTGAATCTAGAGGTTTAAACAAAGAGGATGAGTGGTAGACTGAATCTAGAGGTTTAAACACAGAGGCTGAGTGGTAGACTGAATCTAGAGGGTTTAACAGAGGCTGAGTGGTAGACTGAATCTAGAGGGTTTAAACACAGAGGCTGAGTGGTAGACTGAATCTAGAGGTTTAAACACAGAGGCTGAGTGGTAGACTGAATCTAGAGGTTTAAACACAGAGGCTGAGTGGTAGACTGAATCTAGAGGTTTAAACAAAGAGACTGAGTGGTAGACTGAATCTAGAGGGTTTAAACACAGAGGCTGAGTGGTAGACTGAATCTAGAGGGTTTAACAGAGGCTGAGTGGTAGACTGAATCTAGAGAGTTAAACACAGAGGCTGAGTGGTAGACTGAATCTAGAGGTTTAAACACAGAGGCTGAGTGGTAGACTGAATCTAGAGGTTTAAACACAGAGGCTGAGTGGTAGACTGCATCTAGAGGTTTAAACACAGAGACTGAGTGGTAGACTGAATCTAGAGGGTTTAAACACAGAGGCTGAGTGGTAGACTGAATCTATAGGGTTTAACAGAGGCTGAGTGGTAGACTGAATCTAGAGGTTTAAACACAGAGGCTGAGTGGTAGACTGAATCTAGAGGGTTTAACAGAGGCTGAGTGGTAGACTGAATCTAGAGGTTTAAACACAGAGGCTGAGTGGTAGACTGAATCTAGAGGGTTTAACAGAGGCTGAGTGGTAGACTGAATCTAGAGGGTTTAAACACAGAGGCTGAGTGGTAGACTGAATCTAGAGGGTTTAACAGAGGCTGAGTGGTAGACTGAATCTAGAGGGTTTAACAGAGGCTGAGTGGTAGACTGAATCTAGAGGTTTAAACACAGAGGCTGAGTGGTAGACTGAATCTAGAGGTTTAAACACAGAGGCTGAGTGGTAGACTGAATCTAGAGGGTTTAACAGAGGCTGAGTGGTAGACTGAATCTAGAGGTTTAAACACAGAGGCTGAGTGGTAGACTGAATCTAGAGGGTTTAACAGAGGCTGAGTGGTAGACTGAATCTAGAGGTTTAAACACAGAGGCTGAGTGGTAGACTGAATCTAGAGGTTTAAACACAGAGGCTGAGTGGTAGACTGAATCTAGAGGGTTTAACAGAGGCTGAGTGGTAGACTGAATCTAGAGGTTTAAACACAGAGGCTGAGTGGTAGACTGAATCTAGAGGTTTAAACACAGAGGCTGAGTGGTAGACTGAATCTAGAGGGTTTAACAGAGGCTGAGTGGTAGACTGAATCTAGAGGTTTAAACACAGAGGCTGAGTGGTAGACTGAATCTAGAGGGTTTAACAGAGGCTGAGTGGTAGACTGAATCTAGAGGTTTAAACACAGAGGCTGAGTGGTAGACTGAATCTAGAGGTTTAAACACAGAGGCTGAGTGGTAGACTGAATCTAGAGGGTTTAACAGAGGCTGAGTGGTAGACTGAATCTAGAGGTTTTAACACAGAGACTGAGTGGTAGACTGAATCTAGAGGTTTAAACACAGAGGCTGAGTGTTGGACTGAATCTAGAGGTTTTAACACAGAGACTGAGTGGTAGACTGAATCTAGAGGTTTAAACACAGAGACTGAATCTAGAGGTTTTAACACAGAGACTGAGTGGTAGACTGCATCTAGAGGTTTTAACACAGAGGCTGAGTGGTAGACTGAATCTAGAGGTTTTAACACAGAGGCTGAATCTAGAGGTTTAAACACAGAGGCTGAGTGGTAGACTGAATCTAGAGGGTTTAAACACAGAGGCTGAGTGGTAGACTGGATCTAGAGGTTTAAACACAGAGGCTGAGTGGTAGACTGAATCTAGAGGTTTAAACACAGAGGCTGAGTGGTAGACTGAATCTAGAGGTTTAAACACAGAGGCTGAGTGGTAGACTGAGTCTAGAGGGTTTAAACACAGAGGCTGAATCTAGAGGTTTAAACACAGAGGCTGAGTGGTAGACTGAATCTAGAGGGTTTAAACACAGAGGCTGAATCTAGAGGTTTAAACACAGAAGCTGAGTGGTAGACTGAATCTAGAGGGTTTAAACACAGAGGCTGAATCTAGAGGTTTAACACAGAGGCTGGGTGGTAGACTGAATCTAGAGGTTTAAACAAAGAGGATGAGTGGTAGACTGAATCTAGAGGTTTAAACACAGAGGCTGAGTGGTAGACTGAATCTAGAGGGTTTAACAGAGGCTGAGTGGTAGACTGAATCTAGAGGGTTTAAACACAGAGGCTGAGTGGTAGACTGAATCTAGAGGTTTAAACACAGAGGCTGAGTGGTAGACTGAATCTAGAGGTTTAAACACAGAGGCTGAGTGGTAGACTGAATCTAGAGGGTTTAAACACAGAGGCTGAGTGGTAGACTGAATCTAGAGGGTTTAACAGAGGCTGAGTGGTAGACTGAATCTAGAGGGTTAAACACAGAGGCTGAGTGGTAGACTGAATCTAGAGGTTTAAACACAGAGGCTGAGTGGTAGACTGAATCTAGAGGGTTTAACAGAGGCTGAGTGGTAGACTGAATCTAGAGGTTTAAACACAGAGGCTGAGTGGTAGACTGAATCTAGAGGGTTTAACAGAGGCTGAGTGGTAGACTGAATCTAGAGGTTTAAACACAGAGTCTGAGTGGTAGACTGAATCTAGAGGGTTTAACAGAGGCTGAGTGGTAGACTGAATCTAGAGGTTTTAACACAGAGACTGAGTGGTAGACTGAATCTAGAGGTTTAAACACAGAGGCTGAGTGGTGGACTGAATCTAGAGGTTTTAACACAGAGACTGAGTGGTAGACTGAATCTAGAGGTTTTAACACAGAGGCTGAATCTAGAGGTTTAAACACAGAGGCTGAGTGGTAGACTGAATCTAGAGGGTTTAAACACAGAGGCTGAGTGGTAGACTGGATCTAGAGGTTTAAACACAGAGGCTGAGTGTTAGACTGAATCTAGAGGTTTAAACACAGAGGCTGAGTGGTAGACTGAATCTAGAGGTTTAAACACAGAGGCTGAGTGGTAGACTGAATCTAGAGGGTTTAAACACAGAGGCTAAATCTAGAGGTTTAAACACAGAGGCTGAGTGGTAGACTGAATCTAGAGGGTTTAAACACAGAGGCTAAATCTAGAGGTTTAAACACAGAAGCTGAGTGGTAGACTGAATCTAGAGGGTTTAAACACAGAGGCTGAATCTAGAGGTTTAACACAGAGGCTGAGTGGTAGACTGAATCTAGAGGGTTTAACAGAGGCTGAGTGGTAGACTGAATCTAGAGGGTTTAACAGAGGCTGAGTGGTAGACTGAATCTAGAGGGTTTAAACACAGAGGCTGAGTGGTAGACTGAATCTAGAGGTTTAAACACAGAGGCTGAGTGGTAGACTGAATCTAGAGGTTTAAACACAGAGGCTGAGTGGTAGACTGAATCTAGAGGTTTAAACACAGAGACTGAGTGGTAGACTGAATCTAGAGGGTTTAAACACAGAGGCTGAGTGGTAGACTGAATCTAGAGGGTTTAACAGAGGCTGAGTGGTAGACTGAATCTAGAGGGTTTAACAGAGGCTGAGTGGTAGACTGAATCTAGAGGGTTTAACAGAGGCTGAGTGGTAGACTGAATCTAGAGGTTTAAACACAGAGGCTGAGTGGTAGACTGAATCTAGAGGTTTAAACACAGAGGCTGAGTGGTAGACTGAATCTAGAGGGTTTAACAGAGGCTGAGTGGTAGACTGAATCTAGAGGTTTAAACACAGAGGCTGAGTGGTAGACTGAATCTAGAGGGTTTAACAGAGGCTGAGTGGTAGACTGAATCTAGAGGTTTAAACACAGAGGCTGAGTGGTAGACTGAATCTAGAGGTTTAAACACAGAGGCTGAGTGGTAGACTAAATCTAGAGGGTTTAACAGAGGCTGAGTGGTAGACTGAATCTAGAGGTTTTAACACAGAGACTGAGTGGTAGACTGAATCTAGAGGTTTAAACACAGAGGCTGAGTGTTGGACTGAATCTAGAGGTTTTAACACAGAGACTGAGTGGTAGACTGAATCTAGAGGTTTAAACACAGAGACTGAATCTAGAGGTTTAAACACAGAGACTGAATCTAGAGGTTTTAACACAGAGACTGAGTGGTAGACTGCATCTAGAGGTTTTAACACAGAGGCTGAGTGGTAGACTGAATCTAGAGGTTTTAACACAGAGGCTGAATCTAGAGGTTTAAACACAGAGGCTGAGTGGTAGACTGAATCTAGAGGGTTTAAACACAGAGGCTGAGTGGTAGACTGGATCTAGAGGTTTAAACACAGAGGCTGAGTGGTAGACTGAATCTAGAGGTTTAAACACAGAGGCTGAGTGGTAGACTGAGTCTAGAGGGTTTAAACACAGAGGCTGAATCTAGAGGTTTAAACACAGAAGCTGAGTGGTAGACTGAATCTAGAGGGTTTAAACACAGAGGCTGAATCTAGAGGTTTAACACAGAGGCTGGGTGGTAGACTGAATCTAGAGGTTTAAACAAAGAGGATGAGTGGTAGACTGAATCTAGAGGTTTAAACACAGAGGCTGAGTGGTAGACTGAATCTAGAGGGTTTAACAGAGGCTGAGTGGTAGACTGAATCTAGAGGGTTTAAACACAGAGGCTGAGTGGTAGACTGAATCTAGAGGTTTAAACACAGAGGCTGAGTGGTAGACTGAATCTAGAGGTTTAAACACAGAGGCTGAGTGGTAGACTGAATCTAGAGGGTTTAAACACAGAGGCTGAGTGGTAGACTGAATCTAGAGGGTTTAACAGAGGCTGAGTGGTAGACTGAATCTAGAGGGTTAAACACAGAGGCTGAGTGGTAGACTGAATCTAGAGGTTTAAACACAGAGGCTGAGTGGTAGACTGAATCTAGAGGGTTTAACAGAGGCTGAGTGGTAGACTGAATCTAGAGGTTTAAACACAGAGGCTGAGTGGTAGACTGAATCTAGAGGGTTTAACAGAGGCTGAGTGGTAGACTGAATCTAGAGGTTTAAACACAGAGGCTGAGTGGTAGACTGAATCTAGAGGGTTTAACAGAGGCTGAGTGGTAGACTGAATCTAGAGGTTTTAACACAGAGACTGAGTGGTAGACTGAATCTAGAGGTTTAAACACAGAGGCTGAGTGGTGGACTGAATCTAGAGGTTTTAACACAGAGACTGAGTGGTAGACTGAATCTAGAGGTTTAAACACAGAGGCTGAGTGGTAGACTGAATCTAGAGGTTTAAACACAGAGACTGAATCTAGAGGTTTTAACACAGAGACTGAGTGGTAGACTGAATCTAGAGGTTTTAACACAGAGGCTGAGTGGTAGACTGAATCTAGAGGTTTAAACACAGAGACTGAGTGGTAGACTGAATCTAGAGGTTTTAACACAGAGGCTGAGTGGTAGACTGAATCTAGAGGTTTAAACACAGAGACTGAACCTAGAGGTTTTAACACAGAGACTGAGTGGTAGACTGAATCTAGAGGTTTTAACACAGAGACTGAGTGGTAGACTGAATCTAGAGGTTTAAACACAGAGACTGAGTGGTAGACTGAATCTAGAGGGTTTAACAGAGGCTGAGTGGTAGACTGAATCTAGAGGTTTAAACACAGAGGCTGAGTGGTAGACTGAATCTAGAGGGTTTAGCAGAGGCTGAGTGGTAGACTGAATCTAGAGGTTTAAACACAGAGGCTGAGTGGTAGACTGAATCTAGAGGGTTTAACAGAGGCTGAGTGGTAGACTGAATCTAGAGGTTTAAACACAGAGGCTGAGTGGTAGACTGAATCTAGAGGGTTTAACAGAGGCTGAGTGGTAGACTGAATCTATAGGTTTTAACACAGAGACTGAGTGGTAGACTGAATCTAGAGGTTTAAACACAGAGGCTGAATCTAGAGGTTTAAACACAGAGGCTGAGTGGTAGACTGAATCTAGAGGGTTTATACACAGAGGCTGAATCTAGAGGTTTAACACAGAGGCTGGGTGGTAGACTGAATCTAGAGGTTTAAACACAGAGGATGAGTGGTAGACTGAATCTAGAGGTTTAAACACAGAGGCTGAGTGGTAGACTGAATCTAGAGGGTTTAACAGAGGCTGAGTGGTAGACTGAATCTAGAGGGTTTAACAGAGGCTGAGTGGTAGACTGAATCTAGAGGGTTTAAACACAGAGGCTGAATGGTAGACTGAATCTAGAGGTTTAAACACAGAGGCTGAGTGGTAGACTGAATCTAGAGGTTTAAACACAGAGACTGAGTGGTAGACTGAATCTAGAGGGTTTAAACACAGAGGCTGAGTGGTAGATTGAATCTAGAGGGTTTAACAGAGGCTGAGTGGTAGACTGAATCTAGAGGTTTTAACACAGAGACTGAGTGGTAGACTGAATCTAGAGGTTTAAACACAGAGGCTGAATCTAGAGGTTTAAACACAGAGGCTGAGTGGTAGACTGAATCTAGAGGGTTTATACACAGAGGCTGAATCTAGAGGTTTAAACACAGAGGCTGAGTGGTAGACTGAATCTAGAGGGTTTAAACACAGAGGCTGAGTGGTAGGCTGGATCTAGAGGTTTAAACACAGAGGCTGAGTGGTAGACTGAATCTAGAGGTTTAAACACAGAGGCTGAGTGGTAGACTGAATCTAGAGGTTTAAACACAGAGGCTGAGTGGTAGACTTAATCTAGAGGGTTTAAACACAGAGGCTGAATCTAGAGGTTTAAACACAGAGGCTGAGTGGTAGACTGAATCTAGAGGGTTTAAACACAGAGGCTGAATCTAGAGGTTTAAACACAGAAGCTGAGTGGTAGACTGAATCTAGAGGGTTTAAACACAGAGGCTGAATCTAGAGGTTTAACACAGAGGCTGGGTGGTAGACTGAATCTAGAGGTTTAAACAAAGAGGATGAGTGGTAGACTGAATCTAGAGGTTTAAACACAGAGGCTGAGTGGTAGACTGAATCTAGAGGGTTTAACAGAGGCTGAGTGGTAGACTGAATCTAGAGGGTTTAAACACAGAGGCTGAGTGGTAGACTGAATCTAGAGGTTTAAACACAGAGGCTGAGTGGTAGACTGAATCTAGAGGTTTAAACACAGAGGCTGAGTGGTAGACTGAATCTAGAGGTTTAAACACAGAGACTGAGTGGTAGACTGAATCTAGAGGGTTTAAACACAGAGGCTGAGTGGTAGACTGAATCTAGAGGGTTTAACAGAGGCTGAGTGGTAGACTGAATCTAGAGAGTTAAACACAGAGGCTGAGTGGTAGACTGAATCTAGAGGGTTTAACAGAGGCTGAGTGGTAGACTGAATCTAGAGGTTTTAACACAGAGACTGAGTGGTAGACTGAATCTAGAGGTTTAAACACAGAGGCTGAGTGGTGGACTGAATCTAGAGGTTTTAACACAGAGACTGAGTGGTAGACTGAATCTAGAGGTTTAAACACAGAGGCTGAGTGGTAGACTGAATCTAGAGGTTTAAACACAGAGACTGAATCTAGAGGTTTTAACACAGAGACTGAGTGGTAGACTGAATCTAGAGGTTTTAACACAGAGGCTGAGTGGTAGACTGAATCTAGAGGTTTAAACACAGAGCCTGAGTGGTAGACTGAATCTAGAGGTTTTAACACAGAGGCTGAGTGGTAGACTGAATCTAGAGGTTTAAACACAGAGACTGAACCTAGAGGTTTTAACACAGAGACTGAGTGGTAGACTGAATCTAGAGGTTTTAACACAGAGACTGAGTGGTAGACTGAATCTAGAGGTTTAAACACAGAGACTGAGTGGTAGACTGAATCTAGAGGGTTTAACAGAGGCTGAGTGGTAGACTGAATCTAGAGGTTTAAACACAGAGGCTGAGTGGTAGACTGAATCTAGAGGGTTTAGCAGAGGCTGAGTGGTAGACTGAATCTAGAGGTTTAAACACAGAGGCTGAGTGGTAGACTGAATCTAGAGGGTTTAACAGAGGCTGAGTGGTAGACTGAATCTAGAGGTTTAAACACAGAGGCTGAGTGGTAGACTGAATCTAGAGGGTTTAACAGAGGCTGAGTGGTAGACTGAATCTATAGGTTTTAACACAGAGACTGAGTGGTAGACTGAATCTAGAGGTTTAAACACAGAGGCTGAATCTAGAGGTTTAAACACAGAGGCTGAGTGGTAGACTGAATCTAGAGGGTTTATACACAGAGGCTGAATCTAGAGGTTTAACACAGAGGCTGGGTGGTAGACTGAATCTAGAGGTTTAAACACAGAGGATGAGTGGTAGACTGAATCTAGAGGTTTAAACACAGAGGCTGAGTGGTAGACTGAATCTAGAGGGTTTAACAGAGGCTGAGTGGTAGACTGAATCTAGAGGGTTTAACAGAGGCTGAGTGGTAGACTGAATCTAGAGGGTTTAAACACAGAGGCTGAATGGTAGACTGAATCTAGAGGTTTAAACACAGAGGCTGAGTGGTAGACTGAATCTAGAGGTTTAAACACAGAGACTGAGTGGTAGACTGAATCTAGAGGGTTTAAACACAGAGGCTGAGTGGTAGACTGAATCTAGAGGGTTTAACAGAGGCTGAGTGGTAGACTGAATCTAGAGGTTTTAACACAGAGACTGAGTGGTAGACTGAATCTAGAGGTTTAAACACAGAGGCTGAATCTAGAGGTTTAAACACAGAGGCTGAGTGGTAGACTGAATCTAGAGGGTTTATACACAGAGGCTGAATCTAGAGGTTTAAACACAGAGGCTGAGTGGTAGACTGAATCTAGAGGGTTTAAACACAGAGGCTGAGTGGTAGGCTGGATCTAGAGGTTTAAACACAGAGGCTGAGTGGTAGACTGAATCTAGAGGTTTAAACACAGAGGCTGAGTGGTAGACTGAATCTAGAGGTTTAAACACAGAGGCTGAGTGGTAGACTTAATCTAGAGGGTTTAAACACAGAGGCTGAATCTAGAGGTTTAAACACAGAGGCTGAGTGGTAGACTGAATCTAGAGGGTTTAAACACAGAGGCTGAATCTAGAGGTTTAAACACAGAAGCTGAGTGGTAGACTGAATCTAGAGGGTTTAAACACAGAGGCTGAATCTAGAGGTTTAACACAGAGGCTGGGTGGTAGACTGAATCTAGAGGTTTAAACAAAGAGGATGAGTGGTAGACTGAATCTAGAGGTTTAAACACAGAGGCTGAGTGGTAGACTGAATCTAGAGGGTTTAACAGAGGCTGAGTGGTAGACTGAATCTAGAGGGTTTAAACACAGAGGCTGAGTGGTAGACTGAATCTAGAGGTTTAAACACAGAGGCTGAGTGGTAGACTGAATCTAGAGGTTTAAACACAGAGGCTGAGTGGTAGACTGAATCTAGAGGTTTAAACACAGAGACTGAGTGGTAGACTGAATCTAGAGGGTTTAAACACAGAGGCTGAGTGGTAGACTGAATCTAGAGGGTTTAACAGAGGCTGAGTGGTAGACTGAATCTAGAGAGTTAAACACAGAGGCTGAGTGGTAGACTGAATCTAGAGGTTTAAACACAGAGGCTGAGTGGTAGACTGAATCTAGAGGTTTAAACACAGAGGCTGAGTGGTAGACTGCATCTAGAGGTTTAAACACAGAGACTGAGTGGTAGACTGAATCTAGAGGGTTTAAACACAGAGGCTGAGTGGTAGACTGAATCTATAGGGTTTAACAGAGGCTGAGTGGTAGACTGAATCTAGAGGTTTAAACACAGAGGCTGAGTGGTAGACTGAATCTAGAGGGTTTAACAGAGGCTGAGTGGTAGACTGAATCTAGAGGTTTTAACACAGAGACTGAGTGGTAGACTGAATCTAGAGGGTTTAACAGAGGCTGAGTGGTAGACTGAATCTAGAGGGTTTAAACACAGAGGCTGAGTGGTAGACTGAATCTAGAGGGTTTAACAGAGGCTGAGTGGTAGACTGAATCTAGAGGGTTTAACAGAGGCTGAGTGGTAGACTGAATCTAGAGGTTTAAACACAGAGGCTGAGTGGTAGACTGAATCTAGAGGTTTAAACACAGAGGCTGAGTGGTAGACTGAATCTAGAGGGTTTAACAGAGGCTGAGTGGTAGACTGAATCTAGAGGTTTAAACACAGAGGCTGAGTGGTAGACTGAATCTAGAGGTTTAAACACAGAGGCTGAGTGGTAGACTGAATCTAGAGGTTTAAACACAGAGACTGAGTGGTAGACTGAATCTAGAGGGTTTAAACACAGAGGCTGAGTGGTAGACTGAATCTAGAGGGTTTAACAGAGGCTGAGTGGTAGACTGAATCTAGAGGTTTTAACACAGAGACTGAGTGGTAGACTGAATCTAGAGGTTTAAACACAGAGGCTGAATCTAGAGGTTTAAACACAGAGGCTGAGTGGTAGACTGAATCTAGAGGGTTTATACACAGAGGCTGAATCTAGAGGTTTAAACACAGAGGCTGAGTGGTAGACTGAATCTAGAGGGTTTAAACACAGAGGCTGAGTGGTAGGCTGGATCTAGAGGTTTAAACACAGAGGCTGAGTGGTAGACTGAATCTAGAGGTTTAAACACAGAGGCTGAGTGGTAGACTGAATCTAGAGGTTTAAACACAGAGGCTGAGTGGTAGACTTAATCTAGAGGGTTTAAACACAGAGGCTGAATCTAGAGGTTTAAACACAGAGGCTGAGTGGTAGACTGAATCTAGAGGGTTTAAACACAGAGGCTGAATCTAGAGGTTTAAACACAGAAGCTGAGTGGTAGACTGAATCTAGAGGGTTTAAACACAGAGGCTGAATCTAGAGGTTTAACACAGAGGCTGGGTGGTAGACTGAATCTAGAGGTTTAAACAAAGAGGATGAGTGGTAGACTGAATCTAGAGGTTTAAACACAGAGGCTGAGTGGTAGACTGAATCTAGAGGGTTTAACAGAGGCTGAGTGGTAGACTGAATCTAGAGGGTTTAAACACAGAGGCTGAGTGGTAGACTGAATCTAGAGGTTTAAACACAGAGGCTGAGTGGTAGACTGAATCTAGAGGTTTAAACACAGAGGCTGAGTGGTAGACTGAATCTAGAGGTTTAAACAAAGAGACTGAGTGGTAGACTGAATCTAGAGGGTTTAAACACAGAGGCTGAGTGGTAGACTGAATCTAGAGGGTTTAACAGAGGCTGAGTGGTAGACTGAATCTAGAGAGTTAAACACAGAGGCTGAGTGGTAGACTGAATCTAGAGGTTTAAACACAGAGGCTGAGTGGTAGACTGAATCTAGAGGTTTAAACACAGAGGCTGAGTGGTAGACTGCATCTAGAGGTTTAAACACAGAGACTGAGTGGTAGACTGAATCTAGAGGGTTTAAACACAGAGGCTGAGTGGTAGACTGAATCTATAGGGTTTAACAGAGGCTGAGTGGTAGACTGAATCTAGAGGTTTAAACACAGAGGCTGAGTGGTAGACTGAATCTAGAGGGTTTAACAGAGGCTGAGTGGTAGACTGAATCTAGAGGTTTAAACACAGAGGCTGAGTGGTAGACTGAATCTAGAGGGTTTAACAGAGGCTGAGTGGTAGACTGAATCTAGAGGGTTTAAACACAGAGGCTGAGTGGTAGACTGAATCTAGAGGGTTTAACAGAGGCTGAGTGGTAGACTGAATCTAGAGGGTTTAACAGAGGCTGAGTGGTAGACTGAATCTAGAGGTTTAAACACAGAGGCTGAGTGGTAGACTGAATCTAGAGGTTTAAACACAGAGGCTGAGTGGTAGACTGAATCTAGAGGGTTTAACAGAGGCTGAGTGGTAGACTGAATCTAGAGGTTTAAACACAGAGGCTGAGTGGTAGACTGAATCTAGAGGGTTTAACAGAGGCTGAGTGGTAGACTGAATCTAGAGGTTTAAACACAGAGGCTGAGTGGTAGACTGAATCTAGAGGTTTAAACACAGAGGCTGAGTGGTAGACTGAATCTAGAGGGTTTAACAGAGGCTGAGTGGTAGACTGAATCTAGAGGTTTAAACACAGAGGCTGAGTGGTAGACTGAATCTAGAGGTTTAAACACAGAGGCTGAGTGGTAGACTGAATCTAGAGGGTTTAACAGAGGCTGAGTGGTAGACTGAATCTAGAGGTTTAAACACAGAGGCTGAGTGGTAGACTGAATCTAGAGGGTTTAACAGAGGCTGAGTGGTAGACTGAATCTAGAGGTTTAAACACAGAGGCTGAGTGGTAGACTGAATCTAGAGGTTTAAACACAGAGGCTGAGTGGTAGACTGAATCTAGAGGGTTTAACAGAGGCTGAGTGGTAGACTGAATCTAGAGGTTTTAACACAGAGACTGAGTGGTAGACTGAATCTAGAGGTTTAAACACAGAGGCTGAGTGTTGGACTGAATCTAGAGGTTTTAACACAGAGACTGAGTGGTAGACTGAATCTAGAGGTTTAAACACAGAGACTGAATCTAGAGGTTTTAACACAGAGACTGAGTGGTAGACTGCATCTAGAGGTTTTAACACAGAGGCTGAGTGGTAGACTGAATCTAGAGGTTTTAACACAGAGGCTGAATCTAGAGGTTTAAACACAGAGGCTGAGTGGTAGACTGAATCTAGAGGGTTTAAACACAGAGGCTGAGTGGTAGACTGGATCTAGAGGTTTAAACACAGAGGCTGAGTGGTAGACTGAATCTAGAGGTTTAAACACAGAGGCTGAGTGGTAGACTGAATCTAGAGGTTTAAACACAGAGGCTGAGTGGTAGACTGAGTCTAGAGGGTTTAAACACAGAGGCTGAATCTAGAGGTTTAAACACAGAGGCTGAGTGGTAGACTGAATCTAGAGGGTTTAAACACAGAGGCTGAATCTAGAGGTTTAAACACAGAAGCTGAGTGGTAGACTGAATCTAGAGGGTTTAAACACAGAGGCTGAATCTAGAGGTTTAACACAGAGGCTGGGTGGTAGACTGAATCTAGAGGTTTAAACAAAGAGGATGAGTGGTAGACTGAATCTAGAGGTTTAAACACAGAGGCTGAGTGGTAGACTGAATCTAGAGGGTTTAACAGAGGCTGAGTGGTAGACTGAATCTAGAGGGTTTAAACACAGAGGCTGAGTGGTAGACTGAATCTAGAGGTTTAAACACAGAGGCTGAGTGGTAGACTGAATCTAGAGGTTTAAACACAGAGGCTGAGTGGTAGACTGAATCTAGAGGGTTTAAACACAGAGGCTGAGTGGTAGACTGAATCTAGAGGGTTTAACAGAGGCTGAGTGGTAGACTGAATCTAGAGGGTTAAACACAGAGGCTGAGTGGTAGACTGAATCTAGAGGTTTAAACACAGAGGCTGAGTGGTAGACTGAATCTAGAGGGTTTAACAGAGGCTGAGTGGTAGACTGAATCTAGAGGTTTAAACACAGAGGCTGAGTGGTAGACTGAATCTAGAGGGTTTAACAGAGGCTGAGTGGTAGACTGAATCTAGAGGTTTAAACACAGAGTCTGAGTGGTAGACTGAATCTAGAGGGTTTAACAGAGGCTGAGTGGTAGACTGAATCTAGAGGTTTTAACACAGAGACTGAGTGGTAGACTGAATCTAGAGGTTTAAACACAGAGGCTGAGTGGTGGACTGAATCTAGAGGTTTTAACACAGAGACTGAGTGGTAGACTGAATCTAGAGGTTTTAACACAGAGGCTGAATCTAGAGGTTTAAACACAGAGGCTGAGTGGTAGACTGAATCTAGAGGGTTTAAACACAGAGGCTGAGTGGTAGACTGGATCTAGAGGTTTAAACACAGAGGCTGAGTGTTAGACTGAATCTAGAGGTTTAAACACAGAGGCTGAGTGGTAGACTGAATCTAGAGGTTTAAACACAGAGGCTGAGTGGTAGACTGAATCTAGAGGGTTTAAACACAGAGGCTAAATCTAGAGGTTTAAACACAGAGGCTGAGTGGTAGACTGAATCTAGAGGGTTTAAACACAGAGGCTAAATCTAGAGGTTTAAACACAGAAGCTGAGTGGTAGACTGAATCTAGAGGGTTTAAACACAGAGGCTGAATCTAGAGGTTTAACACAGAGGCTGAGTGGTAGACTGAATCTAGAGGGTTTAACAGAGGCTGAGTGGTAGACTGAATCTAGAGGGTTTAACAGAGGCTGAGTGGTAGACTGAATCTAGAGGGTTTAAACACAGAGGCTGAGTGGTAGACTGAATCTAGAGGTTTAAACACAGAGGCTGAGTGGTAGACTGAATCTAGAGGTTTAAACACAGAGGCTGAGTGGTAGACTGAATCTAGAGGTTTAAACACAGAGACTGAGTGGTAGACTGAATCTAGAGGGTTTAAACACAGAGGCTGAGTGGTAGACTGAATCTAGAGGGTTTAACAGAGGCTGAGTGGTAGACTGAATCTAGAGGGTTTAACAGAGGCTGAGTGGTAGACTGAATCTAGAGGGTTTAACAGAGGCTGAGTGGTAGACTGAATCTAGAGGTTTAAACACAGAGGCTGAGTGGTAGACTGAATCTAGAGGTTTAAACACAGAGGCTGAGTGGTAGACTGAATCTAGAGGGTTTAACAGAGGCTGAGTGGTAGACTGAATCTAGAGGTTTAAACACAGAGGCTGAGTGGTAGACTGAATCTAGAGGGTTTAACAGAGGCTGAGTGGTAGACTGAATCTAGAGGTTTAAACACAGAGGCTGAGTGGTAGACTGAATCTAGAGGTTTAAACACAGAGGCTGAGTGGTAGACTAAATCTAGAGGGTTTAACAGAGGCTGAGTGGTAGACTGAATCTAGAGGTTTTAACACAGAGACTGAGTGGTAGACTGAATCTAGAGGTTTAAACACAGAGGCTGAGTGTTGGACTGAATCTAGAGGTTTTAACACAGAGACTGAGTGGTAGACTGAATCTAGAGGTTTAAACACAGAGACTGAATCTAGAGGTTTAAACACAGAGACTGAATCTAGAGGTTTTAACACAGAGACTGAGTGGTAGACTGCATCTAGAGGTTTTAACACAGAGGCTGAGTGGTAGACTGAATCTAGAGGTTTTAACACAGAGGCTGAATCTAGAGGTTTAAACACAGAGGCTGAGTGGTAGACTGAATCTAGAGGGTTTAAACACAGAGGCTGAGTGGTAGACTGGATCTAGAGGTTTAAACACAGAGGCTGAGTGGTAGACTGAATCTAGAGGTTTAAACACAGAGGCTGAGTGGTAGACTGAGTCTAGAGGGTTTAAACACAGAGGCTGAATCTAGAGGTTTAAACACAGAAGCTGAGTGGTAGACTGAATCTAGAGGGTTTAAACACAGAGGCTGAATCTAGAGGTTTAACACAGAGGCTGGGTGGTAGACTGAATCTAGAGGTTTAAACAAAGAGGATGAGTGGTAGACTGAATCTAGAGGTTTAAACACAGAGGCTGAGTGGTAGACTGAATCTAGAGGGTTTAACAGAGGCTGAGTGGTAGACTGAATCTAGAGGGTTTAAACACAGAGGCTGAGTGGTAGACTGAATCTAGAGGTTTAAACACAGAGGCTGAGTGGTAGACTGAATCTAGAGGTTTAAACACAGAGGCTGAGTGGTAGACTGAATCTAGAGGGTTTAAACACAGAGGCTGAGTGGTAGACTGAATCTAGAGGGTTTAACAGAGGCTGAGTGGTAGACTGAATCTAGAGGGTTAAACACAGAGGCTGAGTGGTAGACTGAATCTAGAGGTTTAAACACAGAGGCTGAGTGGTAGACTGAATCTAGAGGGTTTAACAGAGGCTGAGTGGTAGACTGAATCTAGAGGTTTAAACACAGAGGCTGAGTGGTAGACTGAATCTAGAGGGTTTAACAGAGGCTGAGTGGTAGACTGAATCTAGAGGTTTAAACACAGAGTCTGAGTGGTAGACTGAATCTAGAGGGTTTAACAGAGGCTGAGTGGTAGACTGAATCTAGAGGTTTTAACACAGAGACTGAGTGGTAGACTGAATCTAGAGGTTTAAACATAGAGGCTGAGTGGTGGACTGAATCTAGAGGTTTTAACACAGAGACTGAGTGGTAGACTGAATCTAGAGGTTTTAACACAGAGGCTGAATCTAGAGGTTTAAACACAGAGGCTGAGTGGTAGACTGAATCTAGAGGGTTTAAACACAGAGGCTGAGTGGTAGACTGGATCTAGAGGTTTAAACACAGAGGCTGAGTGTTAGACTGAATCTAGAGGTTTAAACACAGAGGCTGAGTGGTAGACTGAATCTAGAGGTTTAAACACAGAGGCTGAGTGGTAGACTGAATCTAGAGGGTTTAAACACAGAGAATGAATCTAGAGGTTTAAACACAGAGGCTGAGTGGTAGACTGAATCTAGAGGGTTTAAACACAGAGGCTAAATCTAGAGGTTTAAACACAGAAGCTGAGTGGTAGACTGAATCTAGAGGGTTTAAACACAGAGGCTGAATCTAGAGGTTTAACACAGAGACTGAGTGGTAGACTGAATCTAGAGGGTTTAACAGAGGCTGAGTGGTAGACTGAATCTAGAGGGTTTAACAGAGGCTGAGTGGTAGACTGAATCTAGAGGGTTTAAACACAGAGGCTGAGTGGTAGACTGAATCTAGAGGTTTAAACACAGAGGCTGAGTGGTAGACTGAATCTAGAGGTTTAAACACAGAGGCTGAGTGGTAGACTGAATCTAGAGGTTTAAACACAGAGACTGAGTGGTAGACTGAATCTAGAGGGTTTAAACACAGAGGCTGAGTGGTAGACTGAATCTAGAGGGTTTAACAGAGGCTGAGTGGTAGACTGAATCTAGAGGTTTAAACACAGAGGCTGAGTGGTAGACTGAATCTAGAGGGTTTAACAGAGGCTGAGTGGTAGACTGAATCTAGAGGTTTAAACACAGAGGCTGAGTGGTGGACTGAATCTAGAGGTTTTAACACAGAGACTGAGTGGTAGACTGAATCTAGAGGTTTAAACACAGAGGCTGAATCTAGAGGTTTTAACACAGAGACTGAGTGGTAGACTGAATCTAGAGGTTTTAACACAGAGGCTGAGTGGTAGACTGAATCTAGAGGTTTAAACACAGAGACTGAGTGGTAGACTGAATCTAGAGGTTTTAACACAGAGGCTGAGTGGTAGACTGAATCTAGAGGTTTAAACACAGAGACTGAACCTAGAGGTTTTAACACAGAGACTGAGTGGTAGACTGAATCTAGAGGTTTTAACACAGAGACTGAGTGGTAGACTGAATCTAGAGGTTTAAACACAGAGACTGAGTGGTAGACTGAATCTAGAGGGTTTAACAGAGGCTGAGTGGTAGACTGAATCTAGAGGTTTAAACACAGAGGCTGAGTGGTAGACTGAATCTAGAGGTTTAAACACAGAGGCTGAGTGGTAGACTGAATCTAGAGGGTTTAGCAGAGGCTGAGTGGTAGACTGAATCTAGAGGTTTAAACACAGAGGCTGAGTGGTAGACTGAATCTAGAGGTTTAAACACAGAGGCTGAGTGGTAGACTGAATCTAGAGGGTTTAACAGAGGCTGAGTGGTAGACTGAATCTAGAGGGTTAAACACAGAGGCTGAGTGGTAGACTGAATCTAGAGGTTTAAACACAGAGGCTGAGTGGTAGACTGAATCTAGAGGGTTTAACAGAGGCTGAGTGGTAGACTGAATCTAGAGGTTTAAACACAGAGGCTGAGTGGTAGACTGAATCTAGAGGGTTTAACAGAGGCTGAGTGGTAGACTGAATCTAGAGGTTTTAACACAGAGACTGAGTGGTAGACTGAATCTAGAGGTTTAAACACAGAGGCTGAGTGGTGGACTGAATCTAGAGGTTTTAACACAGAGACTGAGTGGTAGACTGAATCTAGAGGTTTAAACACAGAGGCTGAGTGGTAGACTGAATCTAGAGGTTTAAACACAGAGACTGAATCTAGAGGTTTTAACACAGAGACTGAGTGGTAGACTGAATCTAGAGGTTTTAACACAGAGGCTGAGTGGTAGACTGAATCTAGAGGTTTAAACACAGAGACTGAGTGGTAGACTGAATCTAGAGGTTTTAACACAGAGGCTGAGTGGTAGACTGAATCTAGAGGTTTAAACACAGAGACTGAACCTAGAGGTTTTAACACAGAGACTGAGTGGTAGACTGAATCTAGAGGTTTTAACACAGAGACTGAGTGGTAGACTGAATCTAGAGGTTTAAACACAGAGACTGAGTGGTAGACTGAATCTAGAGGGTTTAACAGAGGCTGAGTGGTAGACTGAATCTAGAGGTTTAAACACAGAGGCTGAGTGGTAGACTGAATCTAGAGGGTTTAACAGAGGCTGAGTGGTAGACTGAATCTAGAGGTTTAAACACAGAGGCTGAGTGGTAGACTGAATCTAGAGGTTTAAACACAGAGACTGAATCTAGAGGTTTTAACACAGAGACTGAGTGGTAGACTGAATCTAGAGGTTTTAACACAGAGGCTGAGTGGTAGACTGAATCTAGAGGTTTAAACACAGAGACTGAGTGGTAGACTGAATCTAGAGGTTTTAACACAGAGGCTGAGTGGTAGACTGAATCTAGAGGTTTAAACACAGAGACTGAACCTAGAGGTTTTAACACAGAGACTGAGTGGTAGACTGAATCTAGAGGTTTTAACACAGAGACTGAGTGGTAGACTGAATCTAGAGGTTTAAACACAGAGACTGAGTGGTAGACTGAATCTAGAGGGTTTAACAGAGGCTGAGTGGTAGACTGAATCTAGAGGTTTAAACACAGAGGCTGAGTGGTAGACTGAATCTAGAGGGTTTAGCAGAGGCTGAGTGGTAGACTGAATCTAGAGGTTTAAACACAGAGGCTGAGTGGTAGACTGAATCTAGAGGGTTTAACAGAGGCTGAGTGGTAGACTGAATCTAGAGGTTTAAACACAGAGGCTGAGTGGTAGACTGAATCTAGAGAGTTTAACAGAGGCTGAGTGGTAGACTGAATCTAGAGGTTTTAACACAGAGACTGAGTGGTAGACTGAATCTAGAGGTTTAAACACAGAGGCTGAATCTAGAGGTTTAAACACAGAGGCTGAGTGGTAGACTGAATCTAGAGGGTTTATACACAGAGGCTGAATCTAGAGGTTTAACACAGAGGCTGGGTGGTAGACTGAATCTAGAGGTTTAAACACAGAGGATGAGTGGTAGACTGAATCTAGAGGGTTTAACAGAGGCTGAGTGGTAGACTGAATCTAGAGGTTTAAACACAGAGGCTGAGTGGTAGACTGAATCTAGAGGTTTAAACACAGAGGCTGAGTGGTAGACTGAATCTAGAGGGTTTAGCAGAGGCTGAGTGGTAGACTGAATCTAGAGGTTTAAACACAGAGGCTGAGTGGTAGACTGAATCTAGAGGTTTAAACACAGAGGCTGAGTGGTAGACTGAATCTAGAGGGTTTAACAGAGGCTGAGTGGTAGACTGAATCTAGAGGGTTAAACACAGAGGCTGAGTGGTAGACTGAATCTAGAGGTTTAAACACAGAGGCTGAGTGGTAGACTGAATCTAGAGGGTTTAACAGAGGCTGAGTGGTAGACTGAATCTAGAGGTTTAAACACAGAGGCTGAGTGGTAGACTGAATCTAGAGGGTTTAACAGAGGCTGAGTGGTAGACTGAATCTAGAGGTTTTAACACAGAGACTGAGTGGTAGACTGAATCTAGAGGTTTAAACACAGAGGCTGAGTGGTGGACTGAATCTAGAGGTTTTAACACAGAGACTGAGTGGTAGACTGAATCTAGAGGTTTAAACACAGAGGCTGAGTGGTAGACTGAATCTAGAGGTTTAAACACAGAGACTGAATCTAGAGGTTTTAACACAGAGACTGAGTGGTAGACTGAATCTAGAGGTTTTAACACAGAGGCTGAGTGGTAGACTGAATCTAGAGGTTTAAACACAGAGACTGAGTGGTAGACTGAATCTAGAGGTTTTAACACAGAGGCTGGGTGGTAGACTGAATCTAGAGGTTTAAACACAGAGACTGAACCTAGAGGTTTTAACACAGAGACTGAGTGGTAGACTGAATCTAGAGGTTTTAACACAGAGACTGAGTGGTAGACTGAATCTAGAGGTTTAAACACAGAGACTGAGTGGTAGACTGAATCTAGAGGGTTTAACAGAGGCTGAGTGGTAGACTGAATCTAGAGGTTTAAACACAGAGGCTGAGTGGTAGACTGAATCTAGAGGGTTTAGCAGAGGCTGAGTGGTAGACTGAATCTAGAGGTTTAAACACAGAGGCTGAGTGGTAGACTGAATCTAGAGGGTTTAACAGAGGCTGAGTGGTAGACTGAATCTAGAGGGTTTAAACACAGAGGCTGAATGGTAGACTGAATCTAGAGGTTTAAACACAGAGGCTGAGTGGTAGACTGAATCTAGAGGTTTAAACACAGAGACTGAGTGGTAGACTGAATCTAGAGGGTTTAAACACAGAGGCTGAGTGGTAGACTGAATCTAGAGGGTTTAACAGAGGCTGAGTGGTAGACTGAATCTAGAGGTTTTAACACAGAGACTGAGTGGTAGACTGAATCTAGAGGTTTAAACACAGAGGCTGAATCTAGAGGTTTAAACACAGAGGCTGAGTGGTAGACTGAATCTAGAGGGTTTATACACAGAGGCTGAATCTAGAGGTTTAAACACAGAGGCTGAGTGGTAGACTGAATCTAGAGGGTTTATACACAGAGGCTGAGTGGTAGGCTGGATCTAGAGGTTTAAACACAGAGGCTGAGTGGTAGACTGAATCTAGAGGTTTAAACACAGAGGCTGAGTGGTAGACTGAATCTAGAGGTTTAAACACAGAGGCTGAGTGGTAGACTTAATCTAGAGGGTTTAAACACAGAGGCTGAATCTAGAGGTTTAAACACAGAGGCTGAGTGGTAGACTGAATCTAGAGGGTTTAAACACAGAGGCTGAATCTAGAGGTTTAAACACAGAAGCTGAGTGGTAGACTGAATCTAGAGGGTTTAAACACAGAGGCTGAATCTAGAGGTTTAACACAGAGGCTGGGTGGTAGACTGAATCTAGAGGTTTAAACAAAGAGGATGAGTGGTAGACTGAATCTAGAGGTTTAAACACAGAGGCTGAGTGGTAGACTGAATCTAGAGGGTTTAACAGAGGCTGAGTGGTAGACTGAATCTAGAGGGTTTAAACACAGAGGCTGAGTGGTAGACTGAATCTAGAGGTTTAAACACAGAGGCTGAGTGGTAGACTGAATCTAGAGGTTTAAACACAGAGGCTGAGTGGTAGACTGAATCTAGAGGTTTAAACACAGAGACTGAGTGGTAGACTGAATCTAGAGGGTTTAAACACAGAGGCTGAGTGGTAGACTGAATCTAGAGGGTTTAACAGAGGCTGAGTGGTAGACTGAATCTAGAGAGTTAAACACAGAGGCTGAGTGGTAGACTGAATCTAGAGGTTTAAACACAGAGGCTGAGTGGTAGACTGAATCTAGAGGTTTAAACACAGAGGCTGAGTGGTAGACTGCATCTAGAGGTTTAAACACAGAGACTGAGTGGTAGACTGAATCTAGAGGGTTTAAACACAGAGGCTGAGTGGTAGACTGAATCTATAGGGTTTAACAGAGGCTGAGTGGTAGACTGAATCTAGAGGTTTAAACACAGAGGCTGAGTGGTAGACTGAATCTAGAGGGTTTAACAGAGGCTGAGTGGTAGACTGAATCTAGAGGTTTTAACACAGAGACTGAGTGGTAGACTGAATCTAGAGGGTTTAACAGAGGCTGAGTGGTAGACTGAATCTAGAGGGTTTAAACACAGAGGCTGAGTGGTAGACTGAATCTAGAGGGTTTAACAGAGGCTGAGTGGTAGACTGAATCTAGAGGGTTTAACAGAGGCTGAGTGGTAGACTGAATCTAGAGGTTTAAACACAGAGGCTGAGTGGTAGACTGAATTTAGAGGTTTAAACACAGAGGCTGAGTGGTAGACTGAATCTAGAGGGTTTAACAGAGGCTGAGTGGTAGACTGAATCTAGAGGTTTAAACACAGAGGCTGAGTGGTAGACTGAATCTAGAGGGTTTAACAGAGGCTGAGTGGTAGACTGAATCTAGAGGTTTAAACACAGAGGCTGAGTGGTAGACTGAATCTAGAGGTTTAAACACAGAGGCTGAGTGGTAGACTGAATCTAGAGGGTTTAACAGAGGCTGAGTGGTAGACTGAATCTAGAGGTTTTAACACAGAGACTGAGTGGTAGACTGAATCTAGAGGTTTAAACACAGAGGCTGAGTGTTGGACTGAATCTAGAGGTTTTAACACAGAGACTGAGTGGTAGACTGAATCTAGAGGTTTAAACACAGAGACTGAATCTAGAGGTTTTAACACAGAGACTGAGTGGTAGACTGCATCTAGAGGTTTTAACACAGAGGCTGAGTGGTAGACTGAATCTAGAGGTTTTAACACAGAGGCTGAATCTAGAGGTTTAAACACAGAGGCTGAGTGGTAGACTGAATCTAGAGGGTTTAAACACAGAGGCTGAGTGGTAGACTGGATCTAGAGGTTTAAACACAGAGGCTGAGTGGTAGACTGAATCTAGAGGTTTAAACACAGAGGCTGAGTGGTAGACTGAATCTAGAGGTTTAAACACAGAGGCTGAGTGGTAGACTGAGTCTAGAGGGTTTAAACACAGAGGCTGAATCTAGAGGTTTAAACACAGAGGCTGAGTGGTAGACTGAATCTAGAGGGTTTAAACACAGAGGCTGAATCTAGAGGTTTAAACACAGAAGCTGAGTGGTAGACTGAATCTAGAGGGTTTAAACACAGAGGCTGAATCTAGAGGTTTAACACAGAGGCTGGGTGGTAGACTGAATCTAGAGGTTTAAACAAAGAGGATGAGTGGTAGACTGAATCTAGAGGTTTAAACACAGAGGCTGAGTGGTAGACTGAATCTAGAGGGTTTAACAGAGGCTGAGTGGTAGACTGAATCTAGAGGGTTTAAACACAGAGGCTGAGTGGTAGACTGAATCTAGAGGTTTAAACACAGAGGCTGAGTGGTAGACTGAATCTAGAGGTTTAAACACAGAGGCTGAGTGGTAGACTGAATCTAGAGGGTTTAAACACAGAGGCTGAGTGGTAGACTGAATCTAGAGGGTTTAACAGAGGCTGAGTGGTAGACTGAATCTAGAGGGTTAAACACAGAGGCTGAGTGGTAGACTGAATCTAGAGGGTTTAACAGAGGCTGAGTGGTAGACTGAATCTAGAGGTTTAAACACAGAGGCTGAGTGGTAGACTGAATCTAGAGGGTTTAACAGAGGCTGAGTGGTAGACTGAATCTAGAGGTTTAAACACAGAGTCTGAGTGGTAGACTGAATCTAGAGGGTTTAACAGAGGCTGAGTGGTAGACTGAATCTAGAGGTTTTAACACAGAGACTGAGTGGTAGACTGAATCTAGAGGTTTAAACACAGAGGCTGAGTGGTGGACTGAATCTAGAGGTTTTAACACAGAGACTGAGTGGTAGACTGAATCTAGAGGTTTTAACACAGAGGCTGAATCTAGAGGTTTAAACACAGAGGCTGAGTGGTAGACTGAATCTAGAGGGTTTAAACACAGAGGCTGAGTGGTAGACTGGATCTAGAGGTTTAAACACAGAGGCTGAGTGTTAGACTGAATCTAGAGGTTTAAACACAGAGGCTGAGTGGTAGACTGAATCTAGAGGTTTAAACACAGAGGCTGAGTGGTAGACTGAATCTAGAGGGTTTAAACACAGAGGCTAAATCTAGAGATTTAAACACAGAGGCTGAGTGGTAGACTGAATCTAGAGGGTTTAAACACAGAGGCTAAATCTAGAGGTTTAAACACAGAAGCTGAGTGGTAGACTGAATCTAGAGGGTTTAAACACAGAGGCTGAATCTAGAGGTTTAACACAGAGGCTGAGTGGTAGACTGAATCTAGAGGGTTTAACAGAGGCTGAGTGGTAGACTGAATCTAGAGGGTTTAACAGAGGCTGAGTGGTAGACTGAATCTAGAGGGTTTAAACACAGAGGCTGAGTGGTAGACTGAATCTAGAGGTTTAAACACAGAGGCTGAGTGGTAGACTGAATCTAGAGGTTTAAACACAGAGGCTGAGTGGTAGACTGAATCTAGAGGTTTAAACACAGAGACTGAGTGGTAGACTGAATCTAGAGGGTTTAAACACAGAGGCTGAGTGGTAGACTGAATCTAGAGGGTTTAACAGAGGCTGAGTGGTAGACTGAATCTAGAGGGTTTAACAGAGGCTGAGTGGTAGACTGAATCTAGAGGGTTTAACAGAGGCTGAGTGGTAGACTGAATCTAGAGGTTTAAACACAGAGGCTGAGTGGTAGACTGAATCTAGAGGTTTAAACACAGAGGCTGAGTGGTAGACTGAATCTAGAGGGTTTAACAGAGGCTGAGTGGTAGACTGAATCTAGAGGTTTAAACACAGAGGCTGAGTGGTAGACTGAATCTAGAGGGTTTAACAGAGGCTGAGTGGTAGACTGAATCTAGAGGTTTAAACACAGAGGCTGAGTGGTAGACTGAATCTAGAGGTTTAAACACAGAGACTGAATCTAGAGGTTTTAACACAGAGACTGAGTGGTAGACTGCATCTAGAGGTTTTAACACAGAGGCTGAGTGGTAGACTGAATCTAGAGGTTTTAACACAGAGGCTGAATCTAGAGGTTTAAACACAGAGGCTGAGTGGTAGACTGAATCTAGAGGGTTTAAACACAGAGGCTGAGTGGTAGACTGGATCTAGAGGTTTAAACACAGAGGCTGAGTGGTAGACTGAATCTAGAGGTTTAAACACAGAGGCTGAGTGGTAGACTGAATCTAGAGGTTTAAACACAGAGGCTGAGTGGTAGACTGAGTCTAGAGGGTTTAAACACAGAGGCTGAATCTAGAGGTTTAAACACAGAGGCTGAGTGGTAGACTGAATCTAGAGGGTTTAAACACAGAGGCTGAATCTAGAGGTTTAAACACAGAAGCTGAGTGGTAGACTGAATCTAGAGGGTTTAAACACAGAGGCTGAATCTAGAGGTTTAACACAGAGGCTGGGTGGTAGACTGAATCTAGAGGTTTAAACAAAGAGGATGAGTGGTAGACTGAATCTAGAGGTTTAAACACAGAGGCTGAGTGGTAGACTGAATCTAGAGGGTTTAACAGAGGCTGAGTGGTAGACTGAATCTAGAGGGTTTAAACACAGAGGCTGAGTGGTAGACTGAATCTAGAGGTTTAAACACAGAGGCTGAGTGGTAGACTGAATCTAGAGGTTTAAACACAGAGGCTGAGTGGTAGACTGAATCTAGAGGGTTTAAACACAGAGGCTGAGTGGTAGACTGAATCTAGAGGGTTTAACAGAGGCTGAGTGGTAGACTGAATCTAGAGGGTTAAACACAGAGGCTGAGTGGTAGACTGAATCTAGAGGTTTAAACACAGAGGCTGAGTGGTAGACTGAATCTAGAGGGTTTAACAGAGGCTGAGTGGTAGACTGAATCTAGAGGTTTAAACACAGAGGCTGAGTGGTAGACTGAATCTAGAGGGTTTAACAGAGGCTGAGTGGTAGACTGAATCTAGAGGTTTAAACACAGAGTCTGAGTGGTAGACTGAATCTAGAGGGTTTAACAGAGGCTGAGTGGTAGACTGAATCTAGAGGTTTTAACACAGAGACTGAGTGGTAGACTGAATCTAGAGGTTTAAACACAGAGGCTGAGTGGTGGACTGAATCTAGAGGTTTTAACACAGAGACTGAGTGGTAGACTGAATCTAGAGGTTTTAACACAGAGGCTGAATCTAGAGGTTTAAACACAGAGGCTGAGTGGTAGACTGAATCTAGAGGGTTTAAACACAGAGGCTGAGTGGTAGACTGGATCTAGAGGCTTAAACACAGAGGCTGAGTGTTAGACTGAATCTAGGGGGTTTAAACACAGAGGCTGAGTGGTAGACTGAATCTAGAGGTTTAAACACAGAGGCTGAGTGGTAGACTGAATCTAGAGGGTTTAAACACAGAGGCTAAATCTAGAGATTTAAACACAGAGGCTGAGTGGTAGACTGAATCTAGAGGGTTTAAACACAGAGGCTAAATCTAGAGGTTTAAACACAGAAGCTGAGTGGTAGACTGAATCTAGAGGGTTTAAACACAGAGGCTGAATCTAGAGGTTTAACACAGAGGCTGAGTGGTAGACTGAATCTAGAGGGTTTAACAGAGGCTGAGTGGTAGACTGAATCTAGAGGGTTTAACAGAGGCTGAGTGGTAGACTGAATCTAGAGGGTTTAAACACAGAGGCTGAGTGGTAGACTGAATCTAGAGGTTTAAACACAGAGGCTGAGTGGTAGACTGAATCTAGAGGTTTAAACACAGAGACTGAGTGGTAGACTGAATCTAGAGGTTTAAACACAGAGACTGAGTGGTAGACTGAATCTAGAGGGTTTAAACACAGAGGCTGAGTGGTAGACTGATTCTAGAGGGTTTAACAGAGGCTGAGTGGTAGACTGAATCTAGAGGGTTTAACAGAGGCTGAGTGGTAGACTGAATCTAGAGGGTTTAACAGAGGCTGAGTGGTAGACTGAATCTAGAGGTTTAAACACAGAGGCTGAGTGGTAGACTGAATCTAGAGGTTTAAACACAGAGGCTGAGTGGTAGACTGAATCTAGAGGGTTTAACAGAGGCTGAGTGGTAGACTGAATCTAGAGGTTTAAACACAGAGGCTGAGTGGTAGACTGAATCTAGAGGGTTTAACAGAGGCTGAGTGGTAGACTGAATCTAGAGGTTTAAACACAGAGGCTGAGTGGTAGACTGAATCTAGAGGTTTAAACACAGAGGCTGAGTGGTAGACTAAATCTAGAGGGTTTAACAGAGGCTGAGTGGTAGACTGAATCTAGAGGTTTTAACACAGAGACTGAGTGGTAGACTGAATCTAGAGGTTTAAACACAGAGGCTGAGTGTTGGACTGAATCTAGAGGTTTTAACACAGAGACTGAGTGGTAGACTGAATCTAGAGGTTTAAACACAGAGACTGAATCTAGAGGTTTTAACACAGAGACTGAGTGGTAGACTGCATCTAGAGGTTTTAACACAGAGGCTGAGTGGTAGACTGAATCTAGAGGTTTTAACACAGAGGCTGAATCTAGAGGTTTAAACACAGAGGCTGAGTGGTAGACTGAATCTAGAGGGTTTAAACACAGAGGCTGAGTGGTAGACTGGATCTAGAGGTTTAAACACAGAGGCTGAGTGGTAGACTGAATCTAGAGGTTTAAACACAGAGGCTGAGTGGTAGACTGAGTCTAGAGGGTTTAAACACAGAGGCTGAATCTAGAGGTTTAAACACAGAGGCTGAGTGGTAGACTGAATCTAGAGGGTTTAAACACAGAGGCTGAATCTAGAGGTTTAAACACAGAAGCTGAGTGGTAGACTGAATCTAGAGGGTTTAAACACAGAGGCTGAATCTAGAGGTTTAACACAGAGGCTGGGTGGTAGACTGAATCTAGAGGTTTAAACAAAGAGGATGAGTGGTAGACTGAATCTAGAGGTTTAAACACAGAGGCTGAGTGGTAGACTGAATCTAGAGGGTTTAACAGAGGCTGAGTGGTAGACTGAATCTAGAGGGTTTAAACACAGAGGCTGAGTGGTAGACTGAATCTAGAGGTTTAAACACAGAGGCTGAGTGGTAGACTGAATCTAGAGGTTTAAACACAGAGGCTGAGTGGTAGACTGAATCTAGAGGGTTTAAACACAGAGGCTGAGTGGTAGACTGAATCTAGAGGGTTTAACAGAGGCTGAGTGGTAGACTGAATCTAGAGGGTTAAACACAGAGGCTGAGTGGTAGACTGAATCTAGAGGTTTAAACACAGAGGCTGAGTGGTAGACTGAATCTAGAGGGTTTAACAGAGGCTGAGTGGTAGACTGAATCTAGAGGTTTAAACACAGAGGCTGAGTGGTAGACTGAATCTAGAGGGTTTAACAGAGGCTGAGTGGTAGACTGAATCTAGAGGTTTAAACACAGAGTCTGAGTGGTAGACTGAATCTAGAGGGTTTAACAGAGGCTGAGTGGTAGACTGAATCTAGAGGTTTTAACACAGAGACTGAGTGGTAGACTGAATCTAGAGGTTTAAACATAGAGGCTGAGTGGTGGACTGAATCTAGAGGTTTTAACACAGAGACTGAGTGGTAGACTGAATCTAGAGGTTTTAACACAGAGGCTGAATCTAGAGGTTTAAACACAGAGGCTGAGTGGTAGACTGAATCTAGAGGGTTTAAACACAGAGGCTGAGTGGTAGACTGAATCTAGAGGTTTAAACACAGAGGCTGAGTGGTAGACTGAATCTAGAGGTTTAAACACAGAGGCTGAGTGGTAGACTGAATCTAGAGGGTTTAAACACAGAGGCTGAGTGGTAGACTGAATCTAGAGGTTTAAACACAGAGGCTGAGTGGTAGACTGACATTTCCCATCAGTGTCATTCAAACCTACTTTTTATTTGTACTTTATTTTTTACTTTTATCTTGGACCGTACCAGGGTTGACAATTTCTTCTTAAATCAACCATACAGTAAATCCCCTCGTAGCAGAGCGCATGGAAGCGTGTTGTGTGCAACAGGCACTGGCAATTGAATGGAAACTTCGATTTATTTTATTTTATTGCTAAAACCATTACATTGAAGCCTGTCTATCTATGGGTAACAGGGTCGTGTTGTTGTACCCCTCCGTTTTCCACCAGAAAGAGCAGAACCAGCTGCTTGGGGTTGACGTGTTGTTGTACCCCTCCGTTTTCACCAGAAAGAGCAGAACCAGAACCAGCTGCTTGGGGTTGACGTGTTGTTGTACCCCCTCTGCTTGGTGTTGACGTGTTGTTGTACCCCCTCTGCTTGGTGTTGACGTGTTGTTGTACCCCCTCTGCTTGGTGTTGACGTGTTGTTGTACCCCCTCTGCTTGGGGTTGACGTGTTGTTGTACCCCTCTGCTTGGGGTTGACGTGTTGTTGTACCCCCTCTGCTTGGTGTTGACGTGTTGTTGTACCCCCTCTGCTTGGTGTTGACGTGTTGTTGTACCCCCTCTGCTTGGTGTTGACGTGTTGTTGTACCCCCTCTGCTTGATGTTGACGTGTTGTTGTACCCCCTCTGCTTGGTGTTGACGTGTTGTTGTACCCCCTCTGCTTGGGGTTGACGTGTTGTTGTACCCCCTCTGCTTGGTGTTGACGTGTTGTTGTACCCCTCTGCTTGATGTTGACGTGTTGTTGTACCCCCTCTGCTTGGTGTTGACGTGTTGTTGTACCCCCTCTGCTTGGGGTTGACGTGTTGTTGTACCCCCTCTGCTTGGTGTTGACGTGTTGTTGTACCCCTCTGCTTGGTGTTGACGTGTTGTTGTACCCCCTCTGCTTGGTGTTGACGTGTTGTTGTACCCCCTCTGCTTGGTGTTGACGTGTTGTTGTACCCCCTCTGCTTGGTGTTGACGTGTTGTTGTACCCCCTCTGCTTGGTGTTGACGTGTTGTTGTACCCCCTCTGCTTGGTGTTGACGTGTTGTTGTACCCCCTCTGCTTGGTGTTGACGTGTTGTTGTACCCCCTCTGCTTGGTGTTGACGTGTTGTTGTACCCCTCTGCTTGGTGTTGACGTGTTGTTGTACCCCCTCTGCTTGGGGTTGACGTGTTGTTGTACCCCCTCTGCTTGGTGTTGACGTGTTGTTGTACCCCCTCTGCTTGGTGTTGACGTGTTGTTGTACCCCCTCTGCTTGGGGTTGACGTGTTGTTGTACCCCCTCTGCTTGGTGTTGACGTGTTGTTGTACCCCCTCTGCTTGGTGTTGACGTGTTGTTGTACCCCCTCTGCTTGGTGTTGACGTGTTGTTGTACCCCCTCTGCTTGGTGTTGACGTGTTGTTGTACCCCCTCTGCTTGGTGTTGACGTGTTGTTGTACCCCCTCTGCTTGGTGTTGACGTGTTGTTGTACCCCCTCTGCTTGGGGTTGACGTGTTGTTGTACCCCCTCTGCTTGGGGTTGACGTGTTGTTGTACCCCCTCTGCTTGGTGTTGACGTGTTGTTGTACCCGCTCTGCTTGGTGTTGACGTGTTGTTGTACCCGCTCTGCTTGGTGTTGACGTGTTGTTGTACCCCTCTGCTTGGGGTTGACGTGTTGTTGTACCCCCTCTGCTTGGGGTTGACGTGTTGTTGTACCCCCTCTGCTTGGTGTTGACGTGTTGTTGTACCCCCTCTGCTTGGTGTTGACGTGTTGTTGTACCCCCTCTGCTTGGGGTTGACGTGTTGTTGTACCCCCTCTGCTTGGTGTTGACGTGTTGTTGTACCCCCTCTGCTTGGTGTTGACGTGTTGTTGTACCCCCTCTGCTTGGGGTTGACGTGTTGTTGTACCCCCTCTGCTTGGTGTTGACGTGTTGTTGTACCCCCTCTGCTTGGTGTTGACGTGTTGTTGTACCCCCTCTGCTTGGGGTTGACGTGTTGTTGTACCCCCTCTGCTTGGGGTTGACGTGTTGTTGTACCCCCTCTTCTTCTTGTGACTATATGATTTGACTATTAGATGTTCAATGGTTGTTTTGGGGGAAAAAGGAGAAGAAAAAATAGTTGTTAGGATGTTTGTACCACAAACCATTATACACAGGACCAATCTATAGAGAGAGGGTTTGTGGAATCGCTAACAGTGTGTGTGGTCATCTGAAGTGGTTGAAAGCTGTGTGTATGTACAGTATGTGTGTGTGTGTGTGTGTGTGTGTCTATTCAAGCCCTGTAGAGGACATGCCCTGTAGAGGACATGCCCTGTAGAGGACATGCCCTGTAGAGGACATGCCCTGTAGAGGACATGCCCTGTAGTGTACATGCCCTGTAGTGTACATGCCCTGTAGTGTATATGCCCTGTAGAGTACATGCCCTGTAGAGTACATGCCCTGTAGAGTACATGCCCTGTAGATCAAGCCCTGTAGATCATGCCCTGTAGATCAGTGGTCACCAAACTTGAGATTACTTTCGGAGTCAAAAAGCAAGCCGAGAACTACCGCTCTGATTGTTTTTTTAACATGACAAAACATTTCAGCCTATGCAATATTATTAAAAACAGTTGTGTAGGAATGAGGTTTGTTCAGTAGACCTAATGCATTATTACCTCATATTGGCTATATGCCTGGTCTGCCAATATCATTATTCTCAGAACATATTATATTTCAACACTCGAGCTTTGATAACAAAATAGATCCGTTTTTGTATCACTTGTGAGACACAGCTGAGCATAAATTGAAATAAATTATTTCACCGGAGTAATGGTACCTGCATTTTATGGTCAGTCTCAGCAGAGGGAGGGAGAGCACAACAGAGGGAGGGAGAGCACAACAGAGGGAGGGAGAGCACAACAGAGGGAGGGAGAGCACAACAGAGGGAGGGAGAGCACAACAGAGGGAGGGAGAGCACAACAGAGGGAGGCAGAGCACAACAGAGGGAGGGAGAGCACAACAGAGGGTGGGAGAGCACAACAGAGGGTGGGAGAGCACAACAGAGGGAGGGAGAGCACAAGAGGGTGGGAGAGCACAACAGAGGGTGGGAGAGCACAACAGAGGGTGGGAGAGCACAACAGAGGGAGGGAGAGCACAACAGAGGGAGGGAGAGCACAACAGAGGGTGGGAGAGCACAACAGAGGGTGGGAGAGCACAACAGAGGGTGGGAGAGCACAACAGAGGGAGGGAGAGCACAACAGAGGGAGGGAGAGCACAACAGAGGGTGGGAGAGCACAACAGAGGGTGGGAGAGCACAACAGAGAGAGGGAGAGCACAACAGAGGGTGTGACTCTCACGGTACAATCTCTCTCTTTTCCTCCGGTGAGACTAACCAGGGAGGTAACACCGTCCTCCCACTGACTCCAGTCTCACCGTATTACTTCTGCCTCATGTCCAGATTCCGGTTGTTCATATGACCAGAGGAAGGGAAATATTCCTCAATGTTAAAATAAACACGACGAGTTGCTAACAACAATAAAAGTTGCGGACCAATCGAGACGCTACTCATTCAGAGAGGAAGTAGGAAGAAGCGTTTATGTTTTGTAAAAGTGTTGAATAAAATACACAGAGTAACAACCAGTGTTGACAGCGCAGAGTAAAACCCAGTGTTGACAGTGCAGGGTAAAACCCAGTGTTGACAGTGCATAGTAAAACCCAGTGTTGACAGTGCAGAGTAAAACTCAGTGTTGACAGTGCAGAGTAAAACCCAGTGTTGACAGTGCATAGTAAAACCCAGTGTTGACAGTGCAGAGTAAAACCCAGTGTTGACAGTGCATAGTAAAACCCAGTGTTGACAGTGCAGAGTAAAACTCAGTGTTGACAGTGCAGAGTAACAACCAGTGTTGACAGTGCAGAGTAAAACCCAGTGTTGACAGTACAGAGTAAAACCCAGTGTTGACAGTGCAGAGTAAAACCCAGTGTTGACAGTGCATAGTAAAACCCAGTGTTGACAGTGCAGAGTAAAACCCAGTGTTGACAGTGCAGAGTAAAACCCAGTGTTGACAGTGCATAGTAAAACCCAGTGTTGACAGTGCAGAGTAAACACCCAGTGTTGACAGTGCAGAGTAAAAACCCAGTGTTGACAGCGCAGAGTAAACACCCAGTGTTGACAGCGCAGAGTAAAACCCAGTGTTGAAAGCGCAGAGTAAAACCCAGTGTTGACAGCGCAGAGTAAAAACCCAGTGTTGACAGTACAGAGTAAAACCCAGTGTTGACAGTGCAGAGTAACAACCAGTGTTGACAGTGCAGAGTAAAACCCAGTGTTGACAGTACAGAGTAAAACCCAGTGTTGACAGTGCAGAGTAAACACCAGTGTTGACAGTGCATAGTAAAACCCAGTGTTGACAGTGCAGAGTAAACACCCAGTGTTGACAGTGCAGAGTAAAAACCCAGTGTTGACAGCGCAGAGTAAAAACCCAGTGTTGACAGCGCAGAGTAAACACCCAGTGTTGACAGCGCAGAGTAAAACCCAGTGTTGACAGCGCAGAGTAAAACCCAGTGTTGACAGTGCAGAGTAAAACCCAGTGTTGACAGTACAGAGTAAAACCCAGTGTTGACAGTACAGAGTAAAAACCCAGTGTTGACAGTGCAGAGTAAAACCCAGTGTTGACAGTGCAGAGTAACAACCCAGTGTTGACAGTGCAGAGTAACAACCCAGTGTTGACAGTGCAGAGTAACAACCCAGTGTTGAAAGTGCAGAGTAAAAACCAGTGTTGACAGTGCAGAGTAACAACCCAGTGTTGACAGTGCAGAGTAACAACCCAGTGTTGACAGTGGAGAGTAAAAACCAGTGTTGACAGTGCAGAGTAACAACCAGTGTTGACAGTGCAGAGTAAACACCCAGTGTTGACAGTGAAGAGTAAAAACCAGTGTTGACAGTGCAGAGTAACAACCAGTGTTGACAGTGCAGAGTAAACACCCAGTGTTGACAGTACAGAGTAAAACCCAGTGTTGACAGTACAGAATAAAACCCAGTGTTGACAGTGCAGAGTAAAACCCAGTGTTGACAGTGCAGAGTAAAACCCAGTGTTGACAGTGCAGAGTAAAACCCAGTGTTGACAGTGCATAGTAAAACCCAGTGTTGACAGTGCAGAGTAAAACCCAGTGTTGACAGTGCAGAGTAAAACCCAGTGTTGACAGTGCAGAGTAAACACCCAGTGTTGACAGTGCATAGCAAAACCCAGTGTTGACAGTACAGAGTAAAACCCAGTGTTGACAGTGCAGAGTAAAACCCAGTGTTGACAGTACAGAGTAAAACCTAGTGTTGACAGTGCAGAGTAAACACCCAGTGTTGACAGTACAGAGTAAAACCCAGTGTTGACAGTACAGAGTAAAACCCAGTGTTGACAGTGCAGAGTAAAACCCAGTGTTGACAGTGCAGAGTAAAACCCAGTGTTGACAGTGCAGAGTAAAACCCAGTGTTGACAGTGCAGAGTAAAAACCAGTGTTGACAGTGCAGAGTAAAACCCAGTGTTGACAGTGCAGAGTAAAACCCAGTGTTGACAGTGCAGAGTAAACACCCAGTGTTGACAGTGCAGAGTAAAACCCAGTGTTGACAGTGCAGAGTAAAACCCAGTGTTGACAGTGCAGAGTAAAACCCAGTGTTGACAGTGCAGAGTAAAACCCAGTGTTGACAGTGCATAGTAAAACCCAGTGTTGACAGTGCAGAGTAAAACCCAGTGTTGACAGTGCAGAGTAAAACCCAGTGTTGACAGTGCAGAGTAAACACCCAGTGTTGACAGTGCATAGCAAAACCCAGTGTTGACAGTACAGAGTAAAACCCAGTGTTGACAGTGCAGAGTAAAACCCAGTGTTGACAGTACAGAGTAAAACCTAGTGTTGACAGTGCAGAGTAAACACCCAGTGTTGACAGTACAGAGTAAAACCCAGTGTTGACAGTACAGAGTAAAACCGACAGTGCATAGTAAAACCCAGTGTTGACAGTGCAGAGTAAAACCCAGTGTTGACAGTGCAGAGTAAAACCCAGTGTTGACAGTGCAGAGTAAAAACCAGTGTTGACAGTACAGAGTAAAACCCAGTGTTGACAGTACAGAGTAAACACCCAGTGTTGACAGTGCAGAGTAAACACCCAGTGTTGACAGTGCAGAGTAAAACCCAGTGTTGACAGTGCAGAGTAAACACCAGTGTTGACAGTGCAGAGTAAAACCCAGTGTTGACAGTGCAGAGTAAAACCCAGTGTTGACAGTACAGAGTAAAACCCAGTGTTGACATTACAGAGTAAAACCCAGTGTTGACAGTACAGAGTAAAACCCAGTGTTGACATTACAGAGTAAAACCCAGTGTTGACAGTGCAGAGTAAAACCCAGTGTTGACAGTACAGAGTAAAACCCAGTGTTGACATTACAGAGTAAAACCCAGTGTTGACAGTACAGAGTAAAACCCAGTGTTGACATTACAGAGTAAAACCCAGTGTTGACAGTGCAGAGTAAAACCCAGTGTTGACAGTACAGAGTAAAACCCAGTGTTGACAGTACAGAGTAAAACCCAGTGTTGACAGTGCAGAGTAAAACCCAGTG
>NW_027260976.1:62500-200000 GCF_045791955.1 Oncorhynchus clarkii lewisi
GGTGTGTTCAACATGTAGAATCATGGTGTAGAATGGTGTGTTCAACATGTAGAATCATGGGCTAGAATGGTGTGTTCAACATGTAGAATCATGGGCTAGAATGGTGTGTTCAACATGTAGAATCATGGTGTGTTCAACATGTAGAATCATGGGCTAGAATGGTGTGTTCAACATGTAGAATCATGGTGTAGAATAGTGTGTTCAACATGTATAATCATGGTGTGTTCAACATGCAGAATCATGGTGTAGAATGGTGTGTTCAACATGTATAATCATGGTCTAGAATGGTGTGTTCAACATGTAGAATCAATGGTCTAGAATGGTGTGTTCAACATGTAGAATTATGGTCTAGAATGGTGTGTTCAACATGTAGAATTATGGTGTAGAATGGTGTGTTCAACATGTAGAATCATGGCCTAGAATGGTGTGTTCAACATGTAGAATCATGGTCTAGAATGGTGTGTTCAACATGTAGAATCATGGTGTGTTCAACATGTAGAATCATGGTCTAGAATGGTCTGTTCAACATGTAGAATCATGGTGTAGAATGGTGTGTTCAACATGTAGAATCATGGTCTAGAATGGTGTGTTCAACATGTAGAATCATGGTGTGTTCAACATGTAGAATCATGGTCTAGAATGGTGTGTTCAACATGTAGAATCATGGTCTAGAATGGTGTGTTCAACATGTAGAATCATGGGCTAGAATGTTGTGTTCAACATGTGGAATCAGGGTGTAGAATGGTGTGTTCAACATGTAGAATCATGGTCTAGAATGGTGTGTTCAACATGTAGAATCATGGTCTAGAATGGTGTGTTCAACATGTAGAATCATGGTGTGTTCAACATGTAGAATCATGGTCTAGAATGGTGTGTTCAACATGTAGAATCATGGGCTAGAATGGTGTGTTCAACATGTAGAATCATGGGCTAGAATGGTGTGTTCAACATGTAGAATCATGGTGTGTTCAACATGTAGAATCATGGGCTAGAATGGTGTGTTCAACATGTAGAATCATGGTGTGTTCAACATGTAGAATCATGGTGTAGAATGGTGTGTTCAACATGTAGAATCATGGTGTAGAATAGTGTGTTCAACATGTATAATCATGGTGTGTTCAACATGCAGAATCATGGTGTAGAATGGTGTGTTCAACATGTATAATCATGGTCTAGAATGGTGTGTTCAACATGTAGAATCAATGGTCTAGAATGGTGTGTTCAACATGTAGAATCATGGGCTAGAATGGTGTGTTCAACATGTAGAATCATGGGCTAGAATGGTGTGTTCAACATGTGGAATCAGGGTGTAGAATGGTGTGTTCAACATGTAGAATCATGGTGTAGAATGGTGTGTTCAACATGTAGAATCATGGTCTAGAATGGTGTGTTCAACATAGTTCCTTCCATCTATACCATTTCTTAATATTGTTCAGTTCCTTTGGCTTTGAGTATTTCTCTGTTCAAGTAGACTGTGATTTTGCTGTGATTTGATAGGGGTGTCAGTGGGCTGACTGAACACTGAGAGACTCTGGGTTGAGGTCAGTGATACAGTAGTCTACATTACTACTGCCAAGAGATGAGCTATAGATATTACCTACCATAGGAGTCCCCTCAAAGCCTATTGACTATGTACATACCCAGGATGTAACAGAGCTATAGATATTACCTACCATAGGAGTCTCCTCAAAGCCTATTGACTATGTACATACCCAGGATGTAACAGAGCTATAGGTGTACTCACTATAGGAGTCCCCTGGAAGCCTATTGACTATGTACATACCCAGGATGTAACAGAGCTATAGGTGTACCTACCATTGACTATGTACATACCCAGGATGTAACAGAGCTATAGGTGTACCTACTATAGGAGTCCCCTCAAAGCCTATTGACTATGTACATACCCAGGATGTAACAGAGCTATAGGTGTACCTACTATAGGAGTCCCCTCAAAGCCTATTGACATACCCAGGATGTAACAGAGCTATAGGTATTACCTACTATAGGAGTCCCCTCAAAGCCTATTGACTATGTACATACCCAGGATGTAACAGAGCTATAGGTGTACCTACTATAGGAGTCTCCTCGAAGCCTATTGACTATGTACAGACCCAGGATGTAACAGAGCTATAGGTATTACCTACCATAGGAGTCCCCTCGAAGCCTATTGACTATGTACATACCCAGGATGTAACAGAGCTATAGGTGTACCTACTATAGGAGTCTCCTCAAAGCCTATAGACTATGTACATACCCAGCGTCCGACAGAGCTTCAGGAGCTGTGACCCGTTTTTGTTGGCTGTGTTGTCGTAGTTGTGTCTAGGAGGGCATATGGGGGAGGGAATGCTGTCACCTCCAGGTAGGTGTTTGTCCCCCTGTGTGCTGAGGGTGTCAGGTTCTGGTCCAGTTCTGGCATTTAGGTCGCCACAGACTAGTGCATGTCCCTGGGCCTGGAAATGATTGATCTCCCCCTCCAGGATGGAGAAGCTGTCTTCATTAAAGTATGGGGATTCTATTGGGGGATATAGGTGGCACACAGGAGGACATTGTTCTCTGTTGATATCATTTCCTTATGAATTTCTAGACAAATGCAAAATGTTCCTGTTTTGATTAATTTAATGGAGTGAGTTAGGTCTGCTCTATACCAAATTAGCATACCCCCTGAGTCCCTTCCCTGTTTCATACCTGGTAGTTTGGTGGATGGGACTACCAGCTCTCTGTAACCTAGAGGGCAACCAGTGGGTCCGTCTCCTCTATACCACCCACCTGGTAGTGTGGTGGATGGGACTACCAGCTCTCTGTAACCTAGAGGGCAACCAGTGGGTCCATCTCCTCTATACCACCCACCAGGTAGTTTGGTAGATGGGACTACTAGCTCTCTGTAACCTAGAGGGTAACCAGGGGGTCTGTCTCCTCTATACCACCCACCTGGTAGTTTGGTGGATGGGACTACCAGCTCTCTGTAACCTAGAGGGCAACCAGGGGGTCTGTCTCCTCTATACCACCCACCTGGTAGTTTGGTAGATGGGACTACCAGCTCTCTGTAACCTAGAGGGCAACCAGGGGGTCTGTCTCCTCTATACCACCCACCTGGTAGTGTGGTGGATGGGACTACCAGCTCTCTGTAACCTAGAGGACAACCAGTGGGTCCGTCTCCTCTATACCACCCACCTGGTAGTGTGGTGGATGGGACTACCAGCTCTCTGTAACCTAGAGGACAACCAGTGGGTCCATCTCCTCTATACCACCCACCTGGTAGTGTGGTGGATGGGACTACCAGCTCTCTGTAACCTAGAGGACAACCAGTGGGTCCATCTCCTCTATACCACCCACCTAGTAGTGTGGTGGATGGGACTACCAGCTCTCTGTAACCTAGAGGGCAACCAGGGGGTCCGTCTCCTCTATACCACCCACCTGGTAGTGTGGTGGATGGGACTACCAGCTCTCTGTAACCTAGAGGACAACCAGTGGGTCCATCTCCTCTATACCACCCACCTGGTAGTTTGGTAGATGGGACTACTAGCTCTCTGTAACCTAGAGGGTAACCAGGGGGTCCGTCTCCTCTGTACCATGTTTCACACCTGGTAGTGTGGTGGATGGGACTACCAGCTCTCTGTAACCTAGAGGACAACCAGTGGGTCCATCTCCTCTATACCACCCACCTGGTAGTGTGGTGGATGGGACTACCAGCTCTCTGTAACCTAGAGGACAACCAGTGGGTCCATCTCCTCTATACCACCCACCTGGTAGTGTGGTGGATGGGACTACCAGCTCTCTGTAACCTAGAGGGTAACCAGGGGGTCCGTCTCCTCTGTACCATGTTTCACACCTGGTAGTGTGGTGGATGGGACTACCAGCTCTCTGTAACCTAGAGGGCAACCAGGGGGTCCGTCTCCTCTATACCACCCACCTGGTAGTGTGGTGGATGGGACTACCAGCTCTCTGTAACCTAGAGGACAACCAGTGGGTCCATCTCCTCTATTCCACCCACCTGGTAGTTTGATGGATGGGACTACCAGCTCTCTGTAACCTAGAGGACAACCAGGGGGTCTGTCTCCTCTATACCACCTACCTGGTAGTGTGGTGGATGGGACTACCAGCTCTCTGTAACCTAGAGGACAACCAGTGGGTCCATCTCCTCTATACCACCCACCTGGTAGTTTGGTGGATGGGACTACCAGCTCTCTGTAACCTAGAGGACAACCAGTGGGTCCATCTCCTCTATACCACCCACCTGGTAGTGTGGTGGATGGGACTACCAGCTCTCTGTAACCTAGAGGACAACCAGGGGGTCCGTCTCCTCTATACCACCCACCTGGTAGTGTGGTGGATGGGACTACCATCTCTCTGTAACCTAGAGGACAACCAGTGGGTCCATCTCCTCTATACCACCCACCTGGTAGTTTGGTGGATGGGACTACCAGCTCTCTGTAACCTAGGGGACAACCAGTGGGTCCATCTCCTCTATACCACCCACCTGGTAGTGTGGTGGATGGGACTACCAGCTCTCTGTAACCTAGAGGACAACCAGTGGGTCCATCTCCTCTGTACCACCCACCTGGTAGTGTGGTGGATGGGACTACCAGCTCTCTGTAACCTAGAGGACAACCAGTGGGCCCATCTCCTCTATACCACCCACCTGGTAGTGTGGTGGATGGGACTACCATCTCTCTGTAACCTAGAGGACAACCAGGGGGTCCGTCTCCTCTATACCACCCACCTGGTAGTGTGGTGGATGGGACTACTAGCTCTCTGTAACCTAGAGGACAACCAGTGGGTCCATCTCCTCTGTACCACCCACCTGGTAGTGTGGTGGATGGGACTACCAGCTCTCTGTAACCTAGAGGGCAACCAGTGGGTCCATCTCCTCTGTACCACCCACCTGGTAGTGTGGTGGATGGGACTACCAGCTCTCTGTAACCTAGAGGACAACCAGTGGGTCCATCTCCTCTGTACCACCCACCTGGTAGTGTGGTGGATGGGACTACCAGCTCTCTGTAACCTAGAGGTCAACCAGTGGGTCCATCTCCTCTATACCATGTTTCTTGTAGGATGACAATATCTGTATTTCCAATTTCTTTGATGAAGTCCAGGTTCCAGCTCTTTAGGCCAAAGGCAGATGACCTCTGACCTTTTATATTCCAGGATGAGATAGTAAAAGCTTTGTGTTCCATAGTGTCTAGTGTTGTTCTTGTTGTGGTTCAGGTCTGGAACATTACAGTAGGTGTGAACAGAGCATGTTGAGCATCTGATACATACCTCTTAGGTCACAGGATGGGGTTTGGGGGGGGTGTAATAGTGGGGGTTGGGCCTGTTGCTCTGCTCTGCTCTACTGTCATGTTGAGGTCCTTGCTGCGAGGGGGGGGGGGTCATGGTGGTTGGGAAGGAAGGGGCATACGACTGATCTGGAGAGGCCTATACAGAGTGTGGCTAGGTTATGTTTGGGGAGGGGTTGACAGGTTGGAACAGATGTGAATGCTGGTGCTGTGGTCTGGAGGGTAGGTCCTCTTGGTGCAGGTCCTCCGCAGTTCTGGGAGGGTGACTCGCCGGTCTGGGAGGGTGACTCGCAGGTCTGGGAGGGTGACTCGCAGGTCTGGGAGGGTGACTCGCAGGTCTGGGAGGGTGACTCGCCGGTCTGGGAGGGTGACTCGCAGGTCTGGGAGGGTGACTCGCTGGTCTGGGAGGGTGACTCGCTGGTCTGGGAGGGTGACTCGCAGGTCTGGGAGGGTGACTCGCAGGTCTGGGAGGGTGACTCGCAGGTCTGGGAGGGTGACTCGCCGGTCTGGGAGGGTGACTCGCAGGTCTGGGAGGGTGACTCGCTGGTCTGGGAGGGTGACTCGCTGGTCTGGGAGGGTGACTCGCTGGTCTGGGAGGGTGACTCGCTGGTCTGGGAGGGTGACTCGCTGGTCTGGGTTTCCTGTTTCTCTGTTGCTCCTGTGTGAAGTGTTGGGTATGTGGTTGATGTCCTTCAGAGTCCTGACAAAGTTGGGCACTGCTGTCTTGTAGAGGTGGACCTGGTCATGAAGGCTGTTCAAGTCTACCGTTCCTTCAGCTCTGTTAGCTGGGCCGTGTGGTCCTCTGTTAGCTGGGCCGTGTGGTCCTCTGTTAGCTGGGCCGTGTGGTCCTCTGTTAGCTGGGCCGTGTGGTCCTCTGTTAGCTGGGCCCTGTGGTCCTCTGTTAGCTGGGCCGTGTGGTCCTCTGTTAGCTGGGCCCTGTGGTCCTCTGTTAGCTGGGCCCTGTGGTCCTCTGTTAGCTGGGCCCTGTGGTCCTCTGTTAGCTGGGCCGTGTGGTCCTCTGTTAGCTGGGCCGTGTGGTCCTCTGTTAGCTGGGCCGTGTGGTCCTCTGTTAGCTGGGCCGTGTGGTCCTCTGTTAGCTGGGCCGTGTGGTCCTCTGTTAGCTGGGCCGTGTGGTCCTCTGTTAGCTGGGCCGTGTGGTCCTCTGTTAGCTGGGCCGTGTGGTCCTCTGTTAGCTGGGCCGTGTGGTCCTCTGTTAGCTGGGCCGTGTGGTCCTCTGTTAGCTGGGCCGTGTGGTCCTCTGTTAGCTGGGCCGTGTGGTCCTCTGTTAGCTGGGCCGTGTGGTCCTCTGTTAGCTGGGCCGTGTGGTCCTCTGTTAGCTGGTCCGTGTGGTCCTCTGTTAGCTGGGCCGTGTGGTCCTCTGTTAGCTGGGTCGTGTGGTCCTCTGTTAGCTGGGCCGTGTGGTCCTCTGTTAGCTGGGCCGTGTGGTCCTCTGTTAGCTGGGCCGTGTGGTCCTCTGTTAGCTGGGCCGTGTGGTCCTCTGTTAGCTGGGCCGTGTGGTCCTCTGTTAGCTGGGCCGTGTGGTCCTCTGTTAGCTGGGCCGTGTGGTCCTCTGTTAGCTGGGCTGCGGGGTCCTCTGTTAGGTGTTCCTCTGTTAGCTGGGCCGTGTGGTTTTCTGATAGGTGTTCCTCTGTTAGGTGTTGTACTGGTCTCCCTCTGGGTACTGTAGAGGGGTGGTGTTGTGTTGGTCTCCCTCTGGGTACTGTAGAGGGGTGGTGTTGTGCTGGTCTCCCTCTGGGTACTGTAGAGGGTGGTGTTGTGCTGGTCTCCCTCTGGGTACTATAGAGAGGTGGTGTTGTGCTGGTCTGTTTTGTAATTCTGTGATGTCTCGAGTGTGTGGACTAGCTCTCTGAGCTCCATCATGTCTCTCTCCAGCGCTGTGAATTTATCCCTCTCAGTGATGGAGGATCAGGGTAGATGTCAGACCTAGGAAGTCCTTTACATAATGTATGAGGTGTGTTCAGTGCTCTCTCTCTCTCTCTCTCTCTCATTCTGTGGAGGTCCTTTACTTACTGTATGAGGTGTGTTCAGTGCTCTCTCTCTCTCTCTCTCATTCTGTGGAGGTCCTTTACTTAATGTATGAGGTGTGTTCAGTGCTCTCTCTCTCTCTCTCTCTCTCTCTCTGGAGGTCCTTTACTTACTGTATGAGGTGTGTTCAGTGCTCTCTCTCTCTCTCTCTCTCTCTCTCTCTGATTCTGTGGAGGTCCTTTACTTACTGTATGAGGTGTGTTCAGTGCTCTCTCTCTCTCTCTGATTCTGTGGAGGTCCTTTACTTACTGTATGAGGTGTGTTCAGTGCTCTCTCTCTCTCTCGCTCTCTCTCTCTCTGATTCTGTGGAGGTCCTTTACTTAATGTATGAGGTGTGTTCAGTGCTCTCTCTCTCTCTCTCTCTCTCTCTCTCTCTCTCTCTCTCTCTCTCTCTGATTCTCTGGAGGTCCTTTACTTACTGTATGAGGTGTGTTCAGTGCTCTCTCTCTCTCTCTCTCTCTCTCTCTCTCTCTCTGATTCTGTGGAGGTCCTTTACTTACTGTATGAGGTGTGTTCAGTGCTCTCTCTCTCTCTCTCTCTCTCTCTCTCTGATTCTCTGGAGGTCCTTTACTTACTGTATGAGGTGTGTTCAGTGCTCTCTCTCTCTCTCTCTCTCTCTGATTCTGTGGAGGTCCTTTACTTACTGTATGAGGTGTGTTCAGTGCTCTCCTCTCTCTCTCTCTCTCTCTCTCTCTCTCTCTCTCTGATTCTGTGGAGGTCCTTTACTTACTGTATGAGGTGTGTTCAGTGCTCTCTCTCTCTCTCTCTCTCTCTCCTTCTCTCTCTCTCTCTGGAGGTCCTTTACTTACTGTATGAGGTGTGTTCAGTGCTCTCTCTCTCTCTCTCTCTCTCTCTCTGGAGGTCCTTTACTTACTGTATGAGATGTGTTCAGTGCTCTCTCTCTCTCTCTCTCTCTCTCTGGAGGTCCTTTACTTACTGTATGAGGTGTGTTCAGTGCTCTCTATCTCTCTCTGTCTCTCTCTGATTCTGTGGAGGTCCTTTACTTACTGTATGAGGTGTGTTCAGTGCTCTCTCTCTCTCTCTCTCTCTCTCTCTCTCTCTCTCTCTCTCTGATTCTGTGGAGGTCCTTTACTTACTGTATGAGGTGTGTTCAGGGGGATCTTCTCTTTCTTCAGTTGTTGTACAGGTTGACAGAAGGTGTCTCAGTCACAGGGTCTCAGTCACAGGGTCCTCGTTTTACACTATTCTCATTTTCCACCCTGCACCTACAACCTTTCTCTTGAAAGAGGGTTGGTGTTCTCTTATAACAGTGATGGTCTGTGTGGAAGATGACATCTCTTACGGGCCCATTGTTGTAGCAGTCGGCAAAAAGTGTCTCTGGATTGTCCATGAGGAGCTTCTCCATGAGGAGCTTATCTTTCTGTGCCTTGTCATGTTTAATATCCAAGGGGTACTGTACTGCACAGAGGGAAGCCAGCGAGCAGGGGGCAAAAGAGACCTCTGCATTTGGGTGGGAGAGGAACTCTGCTGCCGTTGTTGGGCTTCACACCTCTCACTTCACGCCTCTCACTTCACACGGATTAATGTTGCAGCCGGTTCTGTTGTTTTCCTAGCAAGCTTGGTAGCCTTTTAACTGAGCATTCGGCCGCTATAAAGTTAAATATCTACAGATGATTGTAATGTTATTTAATTGTAAACTTTCGAAGTAGCTTCAGATTGAACATTACTTAGATCCAGGTTGGATGATCAGTTCGTGTTTCTGTTGTGGTTCTTTTACTGGTCGCTGGTTTGTCAGAAAGTTTATTGGATAATCCTTGGTAATAACTTACTCTCTCTCTAAAATGTTAACAACTTACTCTCTCTCGCTAAAACGTTAATAACTTACTCTCTCTCTCTCTAAAACGTTAATAACTTACTCTCTCTCTCTCTCTAAAACGTTAATAACTTACCCTCTCTCTCTCTAAAACGTTAATAACTTACTCTCTCTCACTCTCTCTCTAAAAGATTAAATCTAATTCTCTCTAAAACGTTAACTCTAATTCTCTCTAAAACGTTAAATCTAATTCTCTCTAAAACGTTAAATCTAATTCTCTCTAAAACGTTAACTCTAATTCTCTCTAAAACGTTAAATCTAATTCTCTCTAAAACGTTAAATCTAATTCTCTCTAAAACGTTAAATCTAATTCTCTCTAAAACGTTAAATCTAATTCTCTCTATAACGTTAACTCTAATTCTCTCTAAAACGCAAAATCTAATTCTCTAAAATGCAAAATCTAATTATTTCTAAAACGCTAAATCTAATTAGCTCGAAAACGTTAACTCTAACCTCTCTCCAAAAACGTGAACTCTAATTCGCTCCCTAAAACTAACTAATTCTCTCTCTAAAACGCTAAATCTAATTCTCTCTTAAAACTTTACCTCTAATTCAATCTAAAACTTCAAAACTAACTAATTCTCTCTCTAAAACTCTCTCTAAAACTAACTAATCCTCTCTAAAAACTAACTCATTCTCTCTCTAACCTCTCTAAAACTAACTCATTCTCTCTCTAAAACTAACTCATTCTCTCTCTAAAACTAACTAATCCTCTCTAAAAACTAACTCATTCTCTCTCTAACCTCTCTAAAACTAACTCATTCTCTCTCTAAAACTAACTCACTCTCTCTCTAAAACTAACTCATTCTCTCTCTAAAACTAACTAATTCTCTCTCTAACCTCTCTCTAAAACTAACTCATTCTCTCTCTAAAACTAACTCATTCTCTCTCTAAAACTAACTCATTCTCTCTCTAACCTCTCTAAAACTAACTCATTCTCTCTCTAAAACTAACTCATTCTCTCTAACCTCTCTCTAAAACTAACTCATTCTCTCTAACCTCTCTCTAAAACTAACTAATTCTCTCTCTAACCTCTCTCTAAAACTCTAATTCTCTCTCTAAAACTAACTAATCCTCTCTCTAAAACTAACTCATTCGCTCTCTCCCCTTCCCACCCTTGCTGTACTCATCTTCTTCTTCTCTCTCTCCAACTCAACACCTCTCACCACCTTCTCCCTACCTCCATCTTTTTCTTATCTGCTGGATAAGAGATTCCCTTTGTTCTGTCTGCACAGGAACACGGGCTTTCCTCTCCTCCCTCTCTTCTCCCTCTGCGCCACAAAGGACTTAGACGTGAGTTAAATGCATTCTTAGAAAGAGATAACGTCTCTCCTCCTCCTCTTCCCCTGAGGGGCCAATGTTATTTTCCTCCAGTCTCGCTCCCTCCCTCCCTTCTCACTCTCTACCTCCCTACTCACTCTCTCTACCTCCCTCCCTCCCTACTCTCTCTACCTCCCTACTCACTCTCTCTCGCTCCCTCCCTCCCTACTCTCTCTACCTCCCTACTCACTCTCTCCCTCCCTCCCTCCCTCCTCACACTCTCTCCACCCTACTCACTCATTCTCTCCCTCCCTACTCACTCTCTCTCTCTCTCTCTCCCTCCCTCCTCACTCTCTCTCTCTCTCTCCCTCCCTACTCACTCTCTCTCTCTCTCCCTCCCTACTCACTCTCTCTCCCTCCCTACTCACTCTCTCTCTCTCTCTCTCTCTCTCTCTCCCTACTCACTCACTCTCTCCCTCCCTCCCCACTCTCTCCCTCCCTCCCTCCCTCCTCACTCTCTCCCTCCCTCCCTCTACACTCACTCTCCCTCCCTACTCACTCCCTCCCTCCCTACTCTCTCCCCACTCTCTCCCCACTCTCTCCCTCCCTCCCTCCTCACTCTCTCCCTCCTCACTCCCTCCCTCACTCTCTCCCTCCCTCCCTCCCTCCCTCCACCCTACTCACTCATTCTCTCCCTCCCCACTCTCTCCCTCCCTCCCCACTCTCGCCCTCCTCACTCTCTCCCTCCTCACTCTCTCCCTCCCTCCCTCCCTCCTCACTCATTCTCTCCCTCCCTACTCACTTACTCTCTCTCCCTCCCTCTCTCCCTCCACACTCACTCTCCACCCTCTCCCTCCCTACTCTCCCTCCCTACTCACTCACTCACTCTCCCTCCCTACTCACTCACTCTCTCTCTACTCTCTCCCTACCTCTCCACCCTCTCCCTCCCTACTCACTCTCTCTCCCTACTCACTCTCTCTCTCCACCCTCTCTCTCCCTACTCACTCTCTCTCTCCACCCTCTCCGTCCCTACTCACTCTCTCCACCCTCTCCATCCCTACTCTCTCTCGCTCCCTCCCTACTCACTCTCTCTCTCCCTCCCTACTCACTCTCTCTCTCCCTCCCTACTCACTCTCTCTCTCGCCCTCCCTACTCACTCTCTCTCTCTCTCTCTCCCTCCCTACTCACTCTCTCTCTCTCTCCCTCCCTACTCACTCTCTCTCTCTCCCTCCCTACTCACTCTCTCTCGCTCCCTCCCTACTCACTCTCTCTCGCTCCCTCCCTACTCACTCTCTCTCTCTCCCTCCCTACTCACTCTCTCTCTCTCTCTCTCCCTCCCTACTCACTCTCTCTCTCTCTCCCTCCCTACTCACTCTCTCTCTCTCCCTCCCTACTCACTCTCTCTCGCTCCCTCCCTACTCACTCTCTCTCGCTCCCTCCCTACTCACTCTCTCTCTCTCCCTCCCTACTCACTCTCTCTCTCTCTCTCCCTCCCTACTCACTCTCTCTCTCCCTCCCTACTCACTCTCTCTCTCCCTCCCTACTCACTCTCTCTCTCCCTCCCTACTCACTCTCTCTCGCTCCCTCCCTACTCACTCTCTCTCGCTCCCTCCCTACTCACTCTCTCTCGCTCCCTCCCTACTCACTCTCTCTCTCTCCCTCCCTACTCACTCTCTCTCTCCCTCCCTACTCATTCTCTCTCTCCCTCCCTACTCACTCTCTCTCCCTCCCTACTCACTCTCTCTCTCCCTCCCTACTCACTCTCTCTCTCCCTCCCTACTCACTCTCTCTCCCTACTCACTCTCTCTCTCTCTCTCTCCCTACTCACTCTCTCTCTCTCTCTCCCTACTCTCTCTCTCTCTCCCTCCCTACTCACTCTCTCTCTCTCTCCCTCCCTACTCACTCTCTCTCTCTCTCCCTCCCTACTCACTCTCTCTCTCTCTCTCCCTCCCTACTCACTCTCTCTCTCTCTTCCTCCCTACTCACTCTCTCTCTCTCTTCCTCCCTACTCACTCTCTCTCGCTCCCTCCCTACTCACTCTCTCTCGCTCCCTCCCTACTCACTCTCTCTCGCTCCCTCCCTACTCACTCTCTCTCTCCCTCCCTACTCACTCTCTCTCTCCCTCCCTACTCACTCTCTCTCTCCCTCCCTACTCTCTCTCTCTCCCTCCCTCCCTACTCACTCTCTCGCTCGCTCTCTCCCTCCCTACTCACTCTCTCCCTCTCTCTCTCCCTACTCACTCTCTCTCTCTCTCTCTCCCTCCCTACTCACTCTCTCTCTCTCTCTCTCTCCCTCCCTACTCACTCTCTCTCTCTCTCTCCCTCCCTACTCACTCTCTCTCTCTCTCTCCCTCCCTACTCACTCTCTCTCTCCCTCCCTACTCACTCTCTCTCGCTCCCTCCCTTCTCACTCTCTCTCTCCCTACTCACTCTCTCTCTCCACCCTCTCTCTCCCTACTCACACTCTCTCCACCCTCTCCGTCCCTACTCGCTCTCTCTCTCTCTCCACCCACTCCGTCCCTACTCTCTCCACTCTCTCCCTCCCTACCCTCTCCCCCTACGGTCTCTGAAGAAGAGAGAAGAGAGCCGTTTCCAAAAGGGAAACTTTCAGGTGTTTTCCAGACCTAAATAAAATAGTCTGTCAAGACGACTCCGCGTGGATCCAGGAACAACGACAAACAAACGACTGGATAGTAGTCACTGAATACAACCAGGAAAACCAGCTCATTAGATGACAACAATCAGTATTTAATTAATATGGACTTTAATGATTTATTTGTGTTATATTTCAGGTCAAAGCACGTGTATCAGAACACTGGACAGTAAAAACAGCAGGACAAGTCTTCCACTTAACGACATGAAACAACAACATCCTATTAGCCAATTACAGTGCTAGTGAGAGAGAGCTGGGGCACGTGCGTGCGACAACACCCAGCCACTCAGTGTATGGGGTTTTCAGGGCCAATTTGTTTTCTAGTAATGAATAGAGATAACATTAGGAAACACAATAACAGCGTCTAAACGATCTAGAGTCAATAAGAGCGTCTGTCCGGCTTCCTCTCCAGTACCTCAGAGCCACTTCTTAACGACAGTGAGCGCTGTAGTAAACGTGCTGAGGCCCGGGTGAGTTCCACGGTAGGTCAGAAGCAGGGAGCCGGCCTGAGCTCGGTACCCAGCCTGGAGCAGCTCTGACGCAGCCTTCTCCACGTCCCAACCTCCCTCCCGGTGTCTGGAGAGCAGGTGGGCGCTGAGAGGAGGGTAGAGGGGGGACGGTACACACCCCACCAGGAGACCAGCGTCCAGCAGGAGAGACAGGAGCTCTGGGTCGCAGGTATAGTCACACACCTGGGAGACGGGGTACATGGTTAAAAACACAGGAGACAACCCCAACGTCCTACCGTGACCCTTGAACTCCCCTTTTGAGTTTGTGTCACTGTGTGTGTGTGTGTGTGTGTGTGTGTGTGTGTGTGTGTGTGTGTGTGCGCTGTGGTGTGTTCTATTAATTTAGCTGATCAGCTCCCATATTAAATCAAATTATATTTGTCATATGCGCTGAATACAACAGATAGTGAAATCCTTACTTTCGAGCCCCTAACCAACAATGCAGTTTAAAAAAATATGGATAAGAATAAGAGATAAAAGTAATTAAATAGCAGCAGTAAATAACAATATATACAGGGGGTACCGGTTCAGAGTTACCAGAGTCAATGTGGAGGCTATATACAGGGGGTACCGGTTCAGAGTCAATGTGGAGGCTATATACAGGGGGTACCGGTTCAGAGTCAATGTGGAGGCTATATACAGGGGGTACCGGTACAGAGTCAATATGGAGGCTATATACAGGGGGTACCGGTACAGAGTCAATGTGGAGGCTATATACAGGGGGTACCGGTACAGAGTCAGTGTGGAGGCTATATACAGGGGGTACCGGTTCAGAGTCAATGTGGAGGCTATATACAGGGGGTACCGGTTCAGAGTCAATGTGGAGGCTATATACAGGGGGTACCGGTTCAGAGTCAATGTGGAGGCTATATACAGGGGGTACCGGTTCAGAGTTACCAGAGTCAATGTGGAGGCTATATACAGGGGGTACCGGTACAGAGTCAATGTGGAGGCTATATACAGGGGGTACCGGTACAGAGTCAGTGTGGAGGCTATATACAGGGTATTACGGTACAGAGTCAGTGTGGAGGCTATATACAGGGGGTACCGGTACAGAGTCAGTGTGGAGGCTATATACAGGGGGTACCGGTTCAGAGTCAATGTGGAGGCTATATACAGGGGGTACCGGTACAGAGTCAATGTGGAGGCTATATACAGGGGGTACCGGTTCAGAGTCAATGTGGAGGCTATATACAGGGGGTACCGGTTCAGAGTCAATGTGTAGGCTATATACAGGGGGTACCGGTTCAGAGTCAATGTGGAGGCTATATACAGGGGGTACCGGTTCAGAGTCAATGTGGAGGCTATATACAGGGGGTACCGGTTCAGAGTCAATGTGGAGGCTATATACAGGGGGTACCGGTTCAGAGTTCCCAGAGTCAATGTGGAGGCTATATACAGGGGGTACCGGTACAGAGTCAGCCTCTACAACCTCTAAACCCCTAAACAGCTGGTTGCTCCAGCCTCTACAACCTCTTAACCCCTAAACAGCTGGGTGCTCCAACCTCTACAACCTCTTAACCCCTAAACAGCTGGTTGCTCCAGCCTCTACAACCTCTTAACCCCTAAACAGCTGGGTGCTCCAACCTCTACAACCTCTTAACCCCTAAACAGCTGGTTGCTCCAACCTCTACAACCTCTTAACCCCTAAACAGCTGGTTGCTCCAGCCTCTACAACCTCTTAACCCCTAAACAGCTGGGTGCTCCAACCTCTACAACCTCTTAACCCCTAAACAGCTGGGTGCTCCAACCTCTACAACCTCTTAACCCCTAAACAGCTGGGTGCTCCAACCTCTACAACCAAATTATACTACTATGTGTGATATGGAGGGGTTGGCTAACAGCAGAAGATCCATTCTGTGTGTCATACAGAGGAGAAGACCCATTCTGTGTGTCACACGGAGGAGAAGACCCATTCTGTGTGTCATACAGAGGAGAAGACCCATTCTGTGTTTCATACGGAGGAGAAGACCCATTCTGTGTGTCACACGGAGGAGAAGACCCATTCTGTGTGTCATACAGAGGAGAAGACCCATTCTGTGTTTCATACGGAGGAGAAGACCCATTCTGTTTCATACGGAGGAGAAGACCCATTCTGTGTGTCATACAGAGGAGAAGACCCATTCTGTGTGTCATACGGAGGAGAAGACCCATTCTGTGTGTCACACGGAGGAGAAGACCCATTCTGTGTGTCATACGGAGGAGAAGACCCATTCTGTGTTTCATACGGAGGAGAAGACCCATTCTGTGTTTCATACGGAGGAGAAGACCCATTCTGTGTGTCATACGGAGGAGAAGACCCATTCTGTGTGTCATACGGAGGAGATGACCCATTCTGTGTGTCACACGGAGGAGAAGACCCATTCTGTGTGTCATACAGAGGAGAAGACCCATTCTGTGTTTCATACAGAGGAGAAGACCCATTATGTGTGTCATATGGAGGAGAAGACCCATTCTGTGTGTCATACAGAGGAGAAGACCCATTCTGTGTTTCATACGGAGGAGAAGACCCATTCTGTGTGTCATACAGAGGAGAAGACCCATTCTGTGTGTCATACAGAGGAGAAGACCCATTCTGTGTGTCATACAGATGAGAAGACCCATTCTGTGTGTCACACAGAGGAGAAGACCCATTATGTGTGTCACACGGAGGAGAAGACCCATTCTGTGTGTCACACGGAGCAATACAGTATGTCAGTTACCTCGGTGGTGTTGTTGATCTGATCCAGGACCAGTTCTAACAGCTGGGGGTCTTGACTCTCGGTCATCAGTTTAAGAGCTGGGAGCCGTAGGCCTGGTTGATCCAGGAGCAGAGAAGACATGTGTCTGATACACTGTAGGGAGAGGGGGGGGGGGGGGAGGGAGAGAAGGAGGGAGGGAGGGGAGGAGGGAGGGAGAGAGGGAGGGAGGGGAGAGAGGGAGGGAGGGAGGGAGGGGGGGTAGGGAGGGAGGGAGGGAGGGGGGGTAGGGAGGGAGGGAGGGAGGAGGAAGGGTGGAGGGAGGTAGGGAGGGAGGGAGGGAGGAGGAAGGGTGGAGGGAGGTAGGAAGGAAGGGGGAGGGAAGGAAGGAGGGAGGGGGAGGGAAGGAGGGAGGGGGAGGGAAGGAGGGAGAGAGGGATGAGGAATTGGGGGGTGGGAGGGAGGGAGGGAGGGGGAGGGAAGGAGAGAGGGATGAGGAATTGGGGGGTGGGAGGGAGGGAGGGAGGGGGGTGGGAGGGAGGGAGGGAGGGGGAGGGAAGGAGGGAGGGAGGGGGAGGGAAGGAGGGAGGGAGGGGGACACATGCAGTACATGTTAAATAGAGAGACGCACGGCTGCATGGTGCTGGTGGTAATATATGGATCGCTCTCCCATCATGCTCTAGTGATTTCATTCTATAGGCTTTAAATTAAAAGAGTGTTCAGAGTGAAACAGTCATCTCCTCTCCACACAAAGATTAGTATACCTTAGGCGTAGTACTATCACCAGTAATATCACAAAGAATACCATTATACTACACTGTCTAGTTCTACACAGAATACCATTATACTACACTGTCTAGTTCTACACAGAATACCATTATACTACACTGTCTAGTTCTACACAGAATACCATTATACTACACTGTCTAGTTCTACACAGAATACTATTATACTACACTGTCTAGTTCTACACAGAATACCATTATACTACACTGTCTAGTTCTACACAGAATACCATTATACTACACTGTCTAGTTCTACACAGAATACTATTATACTACACTGTCTAGTTCTACACAGAATACCATTATACTACACTGTCTAGTTCTACACAGAATACCATTATACTACACTGTCTAGTTCTACACAGAATACCATTATACTACACTGTCTAGTTCTACACAGAATACCATTATACTACACTGTCTAGTTCTACACAGAATACCATTATACTACACTGTCTAGCTCTACACAGAATACCATTATACTACACTGTCTAGTTCTACACACAGAATACCATTATACTACACTGTCTAGTTCTATACACAGAATACCATTATACTACACTGTTTAGTTCTACACACAGAATACCATTATACTACACTGTCTAGTTCTACACAGAATACCATTATACTACACTGTCTAGTTCTACACACAGAATACCATTATACTACACTGTCTAGTTCTACACAGAATACCATTATACTACACTGTCTAGTTCTACACACAGAATACCATTATACTACACTGTCTAGTTCTACACAGAATACCATTATACTACACTGTCTAGTTCTACACAGAATACCATTATACTACACTGTCTAGTTCTACACAGAATACCATTATACTACACTGTCTAGTTCTACACAGAATACCATTATACTACACTGTCTAGTTCTACACAGAATACCATTATACTACACTGTCTAGTTCTACACAGAATACCATTATACTACACTGTCTAGCTCTATACATAATACCATTATACTACACTGTCTAGTTCTACACAGAATGCCATTATACTACACTGTCTAGTTCTATACTCAGAATACCATTATACTACACTGTCTAGTTCTACACAGAATACCATTATACTACACTGTCTAGTTCTACACAGAATACCATTATACTACACTGTCTAGTTCTACACAGAATACCATTATACTACACTGTCTAGTTCTATACACAGAATACCATTATACTACACTGTCTAGTTCTATACAGAATACCATTATACTACACTGTCTAGTTCTACACAGAATACCATCATACTACACTGTCTAGTTCTATACAGAATACCATTATACTACACTGTCTAGTTCTACACAGAATACCATTATACTACACTGTCTAGTTCTACACACAGAATACCATTATACCACACTGTCTAGTTCTACACAGAATACCATTATACTACACTGTCTAGTTCTACAAAGAATACCATTATACTACACTGTCTAGTTCTACACAGAATACCATTATACTACACTGTCTAGTTCTACACAGAATACCATTATACTACACTGTCTAGTTCTACACAGAATACCATTATACTACACTGTCTAGTTCTACACAGAATACCATTATACTACACTGTCTAGTTCTACACAGAATACCATTATACTACACTGTCTAGTTCTACACAGAATACCATTATACTACACTGTCTAGTTCTACACAGAATACCATTATACTACACTGTCTAGCTCTATACATAATACTATTATACTACACTGTCTAGTTCTACACAGAATACCATTATACTACACTGTCTAGTTCTACACACAGAATACCATTATACTACACTGTCTAGTTCTACACAGAATACCATTATACTACACTGTCTAGCTCTATACATAATACTATTATACTACACTGTCTAGTTCTACACAGAATACCATTATACTACACTGTCTAGTTATACACACAGAATACCATTATACCACACTGTCTAGTTCTACACAGAATACCATTATACTACACTGTCTAGTTCTACACACAGAATACCATTATACAACACTGTCTAGTTCTATACACACACTGGTAGGTGTTACCTGTGCAGGTAGTTTGTGTTTGGAGGGGTAGAGGGAGCGGACCATGTTCATGATCTCCTGACCCAGGTCCAGTCTGACCTCTGACCCGTGACCTCTGCAGCATTCTATTAAGCTGGAGGTCAACACCACCCAGGGGTTACGCTCACACTGAGCACTGAGGAGAGATGCAGAAAGAGAGGTTACTGTGTGGGTCTGTAAAATGTGTTGGTTCAAAACTATAACAGAAGAAAGGAGGAGAGCAGGAACAGAAGGAGGGCTGAGGAGAAGACGGGACAACTGGGGAGAAGACGGGACAACTGGGGAGAAGACGGGACAACTGGGGAGAAGACGGGACAACTGGGGAGAAGACTGGACAACTGAGGAGAAGACGGGACAACTGAGGAGAAGACGAGACAACTGAGGAGAAGACGGGACAACTGAGGAGAAGACGGGACAACTGAGGTGAAGATGGGATAACTGGGCAGAAGACGGGACAACTGAGCAGAAGACGGGACAAATGAGGAGAAGACAGGACAACTGAGGAGAAGACGGGACAACTGAGGAGAAGACGGGACAACTGGGGAGAAGACGGGACAACTGAGGAGAAGACATGAGGAGGGATGAGGTTGAGGAGAAGACAGGAGGAGAGGAGGAACAGAAGGAGGGCTGAGGAGAAGACGGGACAACTGAGGAGAAGACGGGACAACTGAGGAGAAGACGGGACAACTGAGGAGAAGACGGGACAACTGGGGAGAAGACGGGACAACTGAGGAGAAGACGGGACAACTGAGGAGAAGACGGGACAACTGAGGAGAAGACGGGACAACTGAGGAGAAGACGGGACAACTGAGGAGAAGACATGAGGAGGGATGAGGTTGAGGAGAAGACAGGAGGAGAGGAGGAACAGAACGAGGGATGAGGTTGAGGAGAAGACAGGAGGAACAGGAGGGATGAGACTGAGGAGAAGACAGGAGGAGAGAAGGAACAGACGGAGGGATGAGACTGAGGAGAAGACAGGAGGAGAGGAGGAACAGAACGAGGGATGAGGTTGAGGAGAAGACCGGAGGAGAGGAGGAACAGAAGGAGGGATGAGGCTGAGGAGAAGACAGGAGAGAAGACAAGAGTCGAGAAGAAGAGAGGGAGCGAGGAGAGAGAAAGTAGACAGCCATTCATTTGGCTGATCAGCTCTCATCTGTCCTATTCATTTAGCTGGTCAGCTCTCATCTGTCATATTCATTTAGCTGATCAGCTCCCATCTGTCCTATTCATTTAGCTGGTCAGCTCTCATCTGTCCTATTCATTTAGCTGGTCAGCTCTCATCTGTCCTATTCATTTAGCTGGTCAGCTCCCATCTGTCCTATTCATTTAGCTGGTCAGCTCCCATCTGTCCTATTCATTTAGCTGGTCAGCTCCCATCTGTCCTATTCATTTAGCTGGTCAGCTCTCATCTGTCCTATTCATTTAGCTGATCAGCTCTCATCTGTCCTATTCATTTAGCTGTTAAGCTCTCATCTGTCCTATTCATTTAGCTGATCAGCTCCCATCTGTCCTATTCATTTAGCTGGTCAGCTCTCATCTGTCCTATTCATTTAGCTGGTCAGCTCTCATCTGTCCTATTCATTTAGCTGGTCAGCTCTCATCTGTCCTATTCATTTAGCTGGTCAGCTCCCATCTGTCCTATTCATTTAGCTGGTCAGCTCCCATGTGTCCTATTCATTTAGCTGGTCAGCTCCCATCTGTCCTATTCATTTAGCTGATCAGCTCTCATCTGTCCTATTCATTTAGCTGGTCAGCTCCCATGTGTCCTATTAATTTAGCTGGTCAGCTCCCATGTGTCCTATTCATTTAGCTGGTCAGCTCTCATCTGTCCTATTAATTTAGCTGTTAAGCTCTCATCTGTCCTATTCATTTAGCTGATCAGCTCCCATCTGTCCTATTCATTTAGCTGGTCAGCTCTCATCTGTCCTATTCATTTAGCTGGTCAGCTCTCAACTGTCCTATTCATTTAGCTGATCAGCTCTCATCTGTCCTATTCATTTAGCTGGTCAGCTCCCATCTGTCCTATTCATTTAGCTGGTCAGCTCCCATCTGTCCTATTCATTTAGCTGGTCAGCTCTCATCTGTCCTATTCATTTAGCTGATCAGCTCTCATCTGTCCTATTAATTTAGCTGGTCAGCTCTCATCTGTCCTATTCATTTAGCTGATCAGCTCCCATCTGTCCTATTCATTTAGCTGGTCAGCTCCCATCTGTCCTATTCATTTAGCTGGTCAGCTCCCATCTGTCCTATTCATTTAGCTGGTCAGCTCCCATCTGTCCTATTCATTTAGCTGGTCAGCTCCCATCTGTCCTATTCATTTAGCTGGTCAGCTCTCATCTGTCCTATTCATTTAGCTGGTCAGCTCTCATCTGTCCTATTCATTTAGCTGATCAGCTCTCATCTGTCCTATTAATTTAGCTGGTCAGCTCTCATCTGTCCTATTCATTTAGCTGATCAGCTCCCATCTGTCCTATTCATTTAGCTGGTCAGCTCTCATCTGTCCTATTCATTTAGCTGGTCAGCTCCCATCTGTCCTATTCATTTAGCTGGTCAGCTCCCATCTGTCCTATTCATTTAGCTGGTCAGCTCCCATCTGTCCTATTCATTTAGCTGGTCAGCTCTCATCTGTCCTATTCATTTAGCTGATCAGCTCTCATCTGTCCTATTCATTTAGCTGGTCAGCTCTCATCTGTCCTATTCATTTAGCTGGTCAGCTCCCATCTGTCCTATTCATTTAGCTGGTCAGCTCCCATCTGTCCTATTCATTTAGCTGGTCAGCTCTCATCTGTCCTATTCATTTAGCTGGTCAGCTCTCATCTGTCCTATTAATTTAGCTGGTCAGCTCTCATCTGTCCTATTAATTTAGCTGGTCAGCTCTCATCTGTCCTATTCATTTAGTTGGTCAGCTCACATCTGTCCTATTCGTTTAGCTGGTCAGCTCATCAGGGTTAGGGTCATGCCAGGGTTAGGGTCATACCAGGGTTAGGGTCATGCCAGGGTTAGGGTCATACCAGGGTTAGGGTCATACCAGGGTCAGGGTCATACCAGGGTTAGGGTCATGGTAGGGGTAGGGTTAAGGTCATGCCGGGGGTAGGGTCAGGGTCATGCCAGGGGTAAGGCCAGGGTCATGCCAGGGTTAGGGTCAGGGTCATGCCAGGGGTAGGGTCATGCCAGGGGTAGGGTCAGGGTCATGCCAGGGGTAGGGTCATGGTTAGAGTCATACCAGGGTTAGGGTCAGGGTCATGCCAGGGGTAGGGTCAGGGTCATGCCAGGGGTAGGGTCATGGTTAGAGTCATACCAGGGTTAGGGTCAGGGTCATGCCAGGGGTAAGGCCAGGGTCATGCCAGGGTTAGGGTTAGGGTCATGCCAGGGTTAGGGTCAGGGTCATGCCAGCGGTAAGGCCAGGGTCATGCCAGGGGTAGGGTCAGGGTCATGCCAGGGGTAGGGTCAGGGTCAGGGTCATTCCAGGGGTAGGGTTAGGGTCAGGGTTAGGGTCATGACAGGGAAAGGGTTAGGGTCAGGGTCATGCCAGGGTTAGGGTCATGCCAAGTGTAGGGTTAGGGTCATGCCAGGGGTAGGGTTATGCCAGGGTTAGGGTCAGGGTCATGCCAGGGGTAGGGTTAGGGTCAGTGAGTGTAGGGGTTTGTGAGTGTAGAGACTCTCTCTCTCTCATTTAAGGTCTTTATTGGGAAACATGTTAACAAAGCAAGTGAAGTTTTTTGTTGTTGTTGCGTAATCTCCGTGGTTCTAAATCAAGTTGTTTAGGGGTCACTACTAAAATCTGAAGTGATTTTACCCACGCACCGTTACCGTTTCTCTGCCTCCTCCCCCCTCTCCACCTCCTCCTTCTACCCCGCCTTCTCTCCTTTCCCCCCTCCCCTCCTTCCACCCCTCCTTTTCTCCTTTCCCCCCTCCTTCCACCCCTCCCCTCCTTCCACCCCTCCTTCTCTCCCCCCCCCCCCTCCTTCTCTCCCTCCTCCCACTCATTCTCTCCCTCTTTCCCCCTCTCTTTCTCTCCCTCCTTAATATCATGTCTGCCCCTCCCTCCCTCCTGCTTTGCATCAAACTTTTTAAAGGGGAGTGAATGAGTGCAACCCTTGGGAGACCATCATATCAAATACACTTACACTTCCTCTTTCATCATAGGTGGCCACGCCTGGAGGAGGAGCATCAGCTGCTGAAACTCCTCCCACTTCCTGCTGTCGCCTAGCAGCTGGAGGAAGAGACGATACCTTTTCTCCTCATTGTCTATGTCATCCATCTCCACCTGACAGAGAGAGAAAGGGAAGGGTGAGAGAGAAAGGGAAGGGGGAGAGAGAGGAGGGGGGAGAGAGAAAGAGAGAGGAGGGGGAGAGAGAGGAGGGGGGGGAGAGAGAGGAGGGGGGAGAGAGAAAGAGAGAGGAGGGGGGAGAGAGAGGAGGGGTGAGAGAGAAAGAGAGAGGAGGGGGGAGAGAGAGGAGGGGGGAGAGAGATGAGGGGGGAGAGAGATGAGGGGGGAGAGAGATGAGGGGGGAGAGAGATGAGGGGGGAGAGAGAAGCAGGAGGGAGAAAATTAAGATATAAAGTAAATAATTTCATCAGAGTCGTTCTCAGTGTGATTTAACAGTTCAGAGAACAGCTGATTTGACAGAGTCCTATCACGCACACACTATTAATATACCACCCCACAGACAGACAGACAGCATACTAACACCCCACAGACAGACAGACAGACAGACAGACAGACAGTATACTAACACCCCACAGACTGACAGACAGACACTATTGATACACTAACACCACACAGACAGACAGCCCTCCAGCCAGCCTGCCCGACAGACAGACATAATCCAACACTACACAAAGTAGGTCACACACCTGGGCTTACACACACACACACACACACACACACACACACACACACAGAAAATGTTTACATTTGCAGCGCATACTAACGAGATGGTGTGTAATTAATTATCTGTCAGCGAGATTCTTACATTAAATGAACTAAAGGACAAGATACAAACCCTCAAACCCCAAAAGGCTTGTGGGTGAGGACGGTAAACAAACTCCAGCTGTGGTGGCGAACGGTTGGATTTCTGAGACCAAAGCATTCTGGGTGACGCTGGTGTGTGAAGTGGTTTAAACTACAACTCTATTCCACGTGGAGCGTTGGCTACACGGCTGGAAGTGGTTCAACTCTGAGACTATCGATCCCTACAGAATAAGAGAAAATCTTAGATACAAATTACTAGTCAGCAGCTAGAAATGACGTAAACCTGGGACGAGAATACAGACAACCGTCGAAACATCTAATCTATGAGAACATTTCTAAATGGTACTCTGAAGTATCCACTCTAACCCTGAAATACTTTGATCTTCGGGGGAAACGCAACCAGAGAGACTCTGATCTCCAGCAGACGGCCCGGGTTCCAACAGAGAAGACAACAATGACATACACTGCAATTATTCTAGAATGAGCGGCCGTTCATGTGCGAAGGATTAGCATTTCAATGAATATAATTATAGACTGTGTGTAATGAATCCATTTGTCTTTCCCGCTCTCTCTCAGTCACCACCCCTTTTCCTTTGTCCACCAAACCGCCATATCGGCTTGGTCCACTAGGGACTCTTTTCTATCATTGTTACTAACCGATATCTATTGTTTGTTTCTGATGTATTTCTGTGATTATTTAGTTAGTTAGTTAGTAAATAATTGAGCCAATTGGTGTATGGGATGATTCATAGTAGAGGCTGGGTTCGTGCAGATAACCAACAATTTACGAGGTTTTGATGAGACTGACGAAGGTAATAATAATTAATTAATAGAAAAGTAATTGATCAGATATTCAAATATCTGAAGCGTTACATTCGGTAGATTATAACTTTGCAAATGTGAAAATTGTAAGTGACTTCCTAGTTAATTAAATTTACATTAGTTTAATCATGTCATAATAATTACAGAGAATAGACTTCACATTTAAAGATACTAAATACACAACACAGATTATTCTTATTATTATTATTTTGCAAGCCCAATTTTTCAGTTTTTGATTTGTTAAAAAAGTTTGAAATATCCAATAAATGCCGTTCCACTTCATGATTGTGTCCCACTTGTTGTTGATTCTTCACAAAAAAATACAGTTTTATATCTTTATGTTTGAAGCCTGAAATGTGGCAAAAGGTCGCAAAGTTCAAGGGGGCCGAATACTTTCGCAAGGCACTGTATGTCAACAGCAATCTTAAACAAATACTCTGCAGACTCCAACATTTCGTCAATGAAAACAATGTCCTGAGAAAATGTCAAATTGTCTTTTTTTACCAAATTACCGTACAACCGACCACATATTCACCTATGTACCTATGATAAAAATTACAGACCTCTACATGCTTTGTAAGTAGGAAAACCTGCAAAATCGGCAGTGTATCAAATATTTGATCTCCCTACTGTATATATCAAGGAATTGGCGCGGGCACTAGAACAGTCTGCAGCACCCGGCCTCACCCTACTAGAATCTAAAGTCAAATGTCTCCTGTTTGCTGATGATCTGGTGTTTCGGTCACCAACCAAGGAGGGCCTACAGTAGCACCTAGGTCTTCTGCACAGATTCTGACAGACCTGGACCCTGACAGACCTGGGCCCTGACAGACCTGGGCCCTAACAGACCTGGGCCCTGACAGACCTGGGCCCTGACAGACCTGGGCCCTGACAGTAAATCTCAGTAAGACAAAAATAATGGTGTTCCAAAAAAGGTCCAGTCTCCAGGACCACGAATACAAATTCCATCTGGACACCGACAAAAAACTATACATACCTCTGCCTAAACATCAGCACCACAGGTAACTTCCACAAAGCTTTGAACGATCTCAGAAACAAGGCAAGAAGGGCCTTCTATGCCATCAAAAGGAACATCAAATTTGACATCCCAATTAGGATCTGGCTAAAAATACTTGAATCAGTTATAGAACCCATTGACCTTTATGGTTGTGAGGTCTGGGGTCCAACCAAGACTTCACTAAATGGGATAAACACCAAATTGAGACACAGCATGCAAAAATATACTTTGTGTACAACACAAAACCCCAAACAATGCAGGCAGAGCAGAACTAAGACTTTACCCGCTAGCTATCAAAATCCAGAAAAGATCTGTTCAATTCTACAACCACCTAAAAGGAAGCGATTCCCAAACCTTCCATAACAAAGCCATCACCTACAGAGAAATGAACCTGGAGAAGAGTCCCCTAAGCAAGCTGGTCCTGGGGCTCTGTTCACAAACACACCCTACAGAGCCCCAGGACAGCAGCACAATTAGACCCAACCAAATCATGAGAAAACAAAAAGATAATGACTTGACACATTGGAAAGAACAAAAAACAGAGCAAACTAGAATGCTATTTGGCCCTAAACAGAGAGTATACAGCAGCAGAATACCTGACCACTGTGACTGACTCAAACTGAAGGGAAGCTGGCTCAAGAGAATACTCTGGTGGAAACTGAGCTGCACTTCCTAACCTCCTGCCAAATATATGACCATATTAGAGACACATATTTCCCTCAGATTACACAGATCCACAAAGAATTTAAAAACTAAATCAAACATTAATAAACTCCCATATCTGTTAGGCAAAATACCGCCGCGTGCGGTGTGACATCACAGCAGCAAGATTTGTGGCCCGTTGCCATGACAAAAGGGCAACCAATGGAGAACACACACCGTTGTAAATACAACCCATATCTGTTGATCTTCCCTTTCGTACTTCAACGATTCGCACATTGTTACAACACTGTACAGCCAATAATATAACATTTGCCATGTCTATATTCTCCTAAAACTGGTGAGCGTAAAGTTCATTAACATTTCCATAGTTTTTTTCCCTCAATTTGCTTTGGTAATGTAAAGATATGTTTCACATACCAATAAAGTCCTTTGAATTGAATTGAGAGAGAGAGAGAGAGGGATGGATGGATGGGGAGAGAGGATAAAAGGAAGAGTGAGGGAGAGAGAAAGGGGGAAGGAGGAGGAAGGAGTGGGAGGAGAGGAGGCTGTCAAGAAGAAAGAAAATGCCATAACATTTACCAGGAAGGTTTTGAGTGATTAAAATAAACTGCCCCCCCCCCCCTACTCGCCTTTTAACCCACATCGCTCCCATCTCTCTCTCCAACTATCTCAACCCCCCCCTCTCTCTCTCTCCAACTATCTCCACCCCTCTCTCTCTCTCCAACTATCTCCACCCCTCTCTCTCTCTCCAACTATCTCCACCCCTCTCTCTCTCCAACTATCTCAACCCCTCTCTCTCTCTCCAACTATCTCAACCCCTCTCTCTCTCTCCAACTATCTCAACCCCTCTCTCTCTCTCCAACTATCTCAACCCCTCTCTCTCTCTCCAACTATCTCAACCCCTCTCTCTCTCTCCAACTATCTCAACCCCTCTCTCTCTCTCCAACTATCTCAACCCCTCTCTCTCTCCAACTATCTCCACCCCCCTCTCTCTCCAACTATCTCCACCCCCCTCTCTCTCCAACTTTCTCAACCCCTCTCTCTCTTCAACTATCTCAACCCCTCTCTCTCTCCCCAACTATCTCAACCCCTCTCTTCTTGCTAGCTGAATTATCAGGTTTATAATGTGTGAATGTATGAGTGTGTGTGAGCGCGCCAGCTGAGTGGCTGGATTAAGAGCTATTGATTTAATGACATCACACTGAGTGCTCTCGTTTCACACACACACACACACACACACACACACACACACACCAGGGCTTTTAATAAGGCACACACACAGAGATGATGTTTCTCAGTGCCTGGTGTGTAAGCATTGAGCCAGTGTGTTTCTGTTGACTGCTCAACGTGGAGGGTTATACACAGACACATCTACACAATGAATCCACCCCCAGTAACAGTAGCAGTTTGACCATGTGGTGACTGTGGTTAAAACCAGTTACATCCTCACTGCACTACCAGTCAAACGTTTTAGGACTCATCTACTCATTCCAGGGTTTTTCTTTATGTTTACTATGTTCTACATTGTAGAATAATAGTGAAGACATCAACACTATGAAATAACACATATGGAGTCATGTAGTAACCAAAAAAAGTGTTAAATAAATCAAAATATATTTTCTATTTGAGATACTTTAAAGTAGCCTCCCTTTGCCTTGATGACAGCTTTGCACACTCCTGGCATTCTGTCAACCAGCTTTATGAGGTAGTCACCTGGAATGCATTTCAATTAACAGGTGTCCCTTGTTAAACTTAAATTTGTGGAATTTCTTTCCTTCTAAATGCATTTGCGCCAATCAGTTGTGTTGTTACCTCTGCTGCAAAGGATAAGTTCATCAGAGTTACCAGCCTCAGAAATTGCAGCCCAAACAAAATGCTTCACAGAGTTCAAGTAACAGACACATCTCAACATCAACTGTTCAGAGGAGACTGTGTGAATCAGGCCTTCATGGTTGAATTGCTGCAAAGAAACCACTACTAAAGGACACCAATACGAAGAAGAGACTATCTTGGGCCAAGAAACACGAGCAATGGACAATAGACCGGTGGAAATCTGTCCTCTGGTCTGATGAGAGATTTTTGGTTCCAACCGCCGTGTCTTTGTGAGATGCAGAGTAGGTGAACGGATGATTTCTGCTTGTGTGGTTCCCACTGTGAAGCATGGAGGAGGAGGTGTGATGGTGTGGGGGTGCTTTGCTGGCGACATTGTCTGTGATTTATTTAGAATTCAAGGCACACTTAACCAGCATGGTTACCACAGCATTCTGCAGTGATACACCATCCCATCTGGTTTGCGCTCAGTGGGACTATCATTTGTTTTCAACAGGACAATGACCCAACACACCTACAGGCTGTGTAAGGGCTATTTGACCAAGAAGGAGAGTGATGGAGTGCTGCATCAGATGACCTGGCCTCCACAATCACCTGACCTCAACCCAATTGAGATGGCTTGGGATGAGTTGGACCGCAGTGAAGGAAAAGAAGCCAACAAGTGCTCAGCATATGTGGGAACTCATTTAAAACTGTTGGAAAAGCATTGCAGGTGAAGCTGGTTGAGAGAATGCAAAGCGTGTGCAAAGCTGTCATCAAGGCAAATGGTGCTTACTTTGAAGAATCTAGAAAATATAAAATACATAGATTTGTTTAACACTTTTTTGGTTACTACATGATTCCATGTGTGTTATTTCATAGCTCTGATGTCTTCACTAGTATTCTACAATGTAGAACATAGTCAAAATAAGGAATAAACATGGAATGAGTAGGTGTGTCCAAACTGTTGACTGATACTGTCAAGAGATAGATGGAGAGATAGATGGAGAGATAGATGGAGAGCGATGGCGAGAGAGAGAGAGATTGAAGGCGAGAGATTGAGCGCGCAAAAGAGAGAGAGAGATGGAGAGAGAGAGAGACATAGAGAAAGGAACAGAGAGAGAGAGGTGAAGGAGACCTAGATAGTGGAAGGTTAAGCGGGGGGGGAGAGGTGGAATGGGAGGAAGAGGAATGGAGAGGTAGAAAGAGAGAGAGAGAGAGAGAGGAACAGAGAAAGAGAGAGGTGATGGAGACCTAGATAGTGGAATGGGAGGAAGAGGAATGGAGAGGTAGAAAGAGAGAGTGATCTCCTCTCACAGGTATTGAATAATGCAGAGGCCTGCAGAGACAGAGAGACTGGCAAACATTTAAAACAGCCAATCTGTCATGCAACAGGTCAGGGGTCACTGCAGTGACGTGGCCAATCAGCTTTAATTTATACTGCTAGGCTCTGCCCATCCTGACTAAATGACATCAGGTCTTCACTGGAGGAGAGGAGGGAAGGAAGAGGGGAGGAGGAGAGGTGAGGAGAGAGGGAGAGAGGAGAGGTGGGAGGAGGAGAGGTGGGAGGAGGAGAGAGGAGAGGTGGGAGGAGGAGAGGAGGGAAGGAAGAGGGGAGGAGGAGAGGTGAAGAGAGCGGGAGAGAGGAGAGGTGGGAGGAGGAGAGAGGAGAGGTGGGAGGAGGAGAGGAGGAGAGGAGGGAAGGAAGAGGTGAGGAGGAGAGGTGAAGAGAGCGGGAGAGAGGAGAGGTGGGAGGAGGAGAGAGGAGAGGTGGGAGGAGGAGAGGAGGGAAGAGGGGAGGAGGAGAGGTGAAGAGAGCGGGAGAGAGGAGAGGTGGGAGGAGGAGAGGAGGGAAGGAAGAGGGGAGGAGAGGAGTTGAAGAGAGAGGGAGAGAGGAGGAGAGAAGGAGAGGGAAGAGAGGAAGAGGGGAAAGTAAGACAATAAGGGGGGAAGAAAAGAAGAGAGAATGGGTGAGAAACCACTCCTCCTCTCCCTCCGTCGCTCTCCCTCCTCCTCTCACTCCCCCCCTCTCTCCCTCCTCCTCTCCCTCCCCCCTCTCTCCCTCCGTCGCTCTCCCTCCTCCTCTCACCCCGTCGCTCTCCCTCCTCCTCTCACCCCGTCGCTCTCCCTCCTCCTCTCCCTCCCCCCCTCTCTCCCTCCACCTCTCACCCCGTCGCTCTCCCGCCTCCTCTCCCTCCCCCCCTCTCTCCCTCCTCCTCTCACCCCGTCGCTCTCCCTCCTCCTCTCACCCCGTCGCTCTCCCTCCTCCTCTCACCCCGTCGCTCTCCCCCCTCCTCTCACCCCCTCCCCCGTCTCTCTCCCGCTCGGTAGCAGTACATCACATTGATTTGAAGGGAGCAGCCCTCAATGATTAAATATTAACAATCCATTAAATATAACAAATCCAAGTATTGAAATCCACACTGAGAACCGTACCCAGGATTCATAGCATGGTCTGGGCGCTAATACGATACAAAACACAGTAATAATACCATATATATACCGTGTGTGAGTGTCAGTGTGTCTGACTGACTGAGTGTGTGTGTATCTGAGTGTGTGTCTGATTGAGTGTGTGTCTGTGTCTGATTGAGTGTGTGTGTGTGTGTCTGATTGAGTGAGTGAGTGTGTGTGTGTGTGTGTCTGTGTGTGTCTGTCTGTCTCTGTCTGTCTGTCTGTCTGTCTGTCTGTCTGTCTGTCTCTGTCTGTCTGTCTGTCTGTCTGTCTGTCTGTGCGTGTGTGTGTCTGTGTGTGTGTGTGTGCGTGTGTGCGCGCGTGTGTGTGTGTGTGTGTGCGTGTGTGTGTCTGTGTGTGTCTGTGTGTGCGTGTGTGTGTCTGTGTGTGTCTGTGTCTGTGTGTGTGTGTGTCTGTGTGTGTGTGTGTCTGTGTGTGTGTGTGTCTGTGTGTGTGTGTGTCTGTGTGTGTGTGTGTGTCTGTGTGTGTGTGTCTGTGTGTGTGTCTGTGTGTCTGTCTGTGTGTGTGTCTGTGTGTGTGTCTGTCTGTCTGTGTGTGTGTCTGTGTGTGTCTGTCTGTCTGTCTGTCTGTCTGTCTGTCTGTCTGTCTGTCTGTGTGTGTGTGTGTCTGTCTGTCTGTGTGTCTGTCTGTCTGTGTGTCTGTCTGTCTGTCTGTCTGTCTGTCTGTGTGTGTCTGTGTGTCTGTCTGTCTGTCTGTGTGCGCGCCTGTCTGTGTGCGCGCCTGTCTGTGTGCGCGCCTGTCTGTCTGTCTGTCTGTCTGTCTGTCTGTCTGTCTGTCTGTCTGTCTGTCTGTCTGTGTCTGTCTGTCTGTCTGTCTGTCTGTGTCTGTCTGTCTGTCTGTCTGTCTGTCTGTCTGTGTCTGTCTGTGTGTCTGTCTGTCTGTGGGGTGTTAGTATACTGTCTGTCTGTCTGTCTGTCTGTCTGTCTGTGTCTGTCTGTGTGTGTGTATGGACATCGCTTTTTGCCTCTGACTGAACCGGACGTTTGAGGAGGCTAAAACTACGACCAAATTCACATAGACATATGTGTTAAAGATCTGTCATTATCATTGAAAGCCAGTCTAAGGAGCTGTAGATCTGTTCTATGTGCAGCATTTCTATACGTCTCGGTCTTATGTTTAGGTTTTTTGCTTCTTTTACTTTCGGTGGAAGTGGAGGAGGGAGGTACAGCATTAAAACCCCAGAGCATAACGTACCATCCACAATTAGCAATGGACCCCAGATGGGGGCATAACAATGGACCCCAGATGGTAGAATAACAATGGATCCCAGATGGGAACATAACAATGGACCCCAGATAGTAGAATAACAATGGACCCCAGATGGGAGCATAACAATGGACCCCAGATGGGAGCATAACAATGGATCCCAGACGGTAGAATAACAATGGACCCCAGATGGTGGAATAACAATGGACCCCAGACGGTAGAATAACAATGGACCCCAGATAGTAGAATAACAATGGACTCCAGGTGGGAGCATAACAATGGACCCTAGATGGGAGCATAACAATGGACCCCAGATGGGAGCATAACAATGGACCCCAGATGGCAGCATAACAATGGACCCCAGATGGTGGAATAACAATGGACCCCAGATGGTAGAATAACAATGGACCCCAGATGGTAGAATAACAATGGACCCCAGATGGGAGCATAACAATGGACCCCAGATGGTGGAATAACAATGGACCCCAGATGGGGGCATAACAATGGACCCCAGATGGTAGAATAACAATGGACCCCAGATGGTAGAATAACAATGGGCCCCAGATGGGAGCATAACAATGGACCCCAGATGGGAGCATAACAATGGACCCCAGATAGTAGAATAACAATGGACCCCAGATGGGAGCATAACAATGGACCCCAGATGGGAGCATAACAATGGACCCCAGATAGTAGAATAACAATGGACCCCAGATAGTAGAATAACAATGGACCCCAGATGGGAGCATAACAATGGACCCCAGATGGGAGAATAACCATGGACCCCAGATGGGAGCATAACAATGGACCCCAGATAGTAGAATAACAATGGACCCCAGATGGGAGCATAACAATGGACCCCAGATGGGAGAATAACAATGGACCCCAGATGGGAGCATAACAATGGACCCCAGATAGTAGAATAACAATGGACCCCAGATAGTAGAATAACAATGGACCCCAGATGGGAGCATAACAATGGACCCCAGATGGTAGAATATCAATGGACCCCAGATTCGAGCATAACAATGGACCCCAGATGGGAACATAACAATGGACCCCAGATGGGAGCATAACAATGGACCCCAGATGGGGGCATAACAATGGACCCCAGATAGTAGAATAACAATGGACCCCAGATGGTAGAATAACAATGGACCCCAGATGGGGGCATAACAATGGACCCCAGATGGGAGCATAACAATGGACTCCAGATGGTGGAATAACAATGGACCCCAGATGGGAGCATAACAATGGACCCCAGATGGGAGCATAACAATGGACCCCAGATAGTAGAATAACAATGGACCCCAGATGGGAGCATAACAATGGACCCCAGATGGGAGCATAACAATGGACCCCAGATAGTAGAATAACAATGGACCCCAGATAGTAGAATAACAATGGACCCCAGATGGGAGCATAACAATGGACCCCAGATGGGAGAATAACCATGGACCCCAGATGGGAGCATAACAATGGACCCCAGATAGTAGAATAACAATGGACCCCAGATGGGAGCATAACAATGGACCCCAGATGGGAGAATAACAATGGACCCCAGATGGGAGCATAACAATGGACCCCAGATAGTAGAATAACAATGGACCCCAGATAGTAGAATAACAATGGACCCCAGATGGGAGCATAACAATGGACCCCAGATGGTAGAATATCAATGGACCCCAGATTCTAGCATAACAATGGACCCCAGATGGGAACATAACAATGGACCCCAGATGGGAGCATAACAATGGACCCCAGATGGGGGCATAACAATGGACCCCAGATAGTAGAATAACAATGGACCCCAGATGGTAGAATAAAAATGGACCCCAGATGGGGGCATAACAATGGACCCCAGATGGGAGCATAACAATGGACTCCAGATGGTGGAATAACAATGGACCCCAGATGGGAGCATAACAATGGACCCCAGATGGTGGAATAACAATGGACCCCAGATGATAGAATAACAATGGACCCCAGATGGTAGAATAACAATGGACCCCAGATAGTAGAATAACAATGGACCCCAGATGGGAGCATAACAATGGACCCCAGATGGGAGCATAACAATGGACTCCAGATGGTGGAATAACAATGGACCCCAGATGGGACCTTAACAATGGACCCCAGATGGTAGAATAACAATGGACCCCAGATGGGAGCATAACAATGGATTCTTCTGAAATTAACTCAAGTCTTTATAAAACATTTTTATCCCAAACTGTATCAAACCCGAAAAACAAAAGTTCAAAGAAAGATAGACAATTTCCTTAATAAGGCCAATTAGAAGTGAATCAGAGGAACGATTCCCTAGGTGAGCTGCAAAATGTGAAATCTACTGGTAATGATGGATTCCCAGAGGACTTTTCTACACACTTCCATCCCAAATGACTAAATCCTATGTTACTTACCCTCACAGCAGCGCTAGAGAAATATGAACTTCCCCATTCAGTAAGTCTGACTACAATCTCACCCTACTTAAAATATAAGGGATTTAATGTCATGCGGATTCTGTGTAATCCAAACGTTGATTCAATCAGAGCCTACAGGTTTCATATGGAATAGTGTGTCTTCAGGCCACCTCCACGGATCATCATACCAGGAAATGGAACGTTCCAGAAGGGACAGTATCAATAGAAGCTGAAAAAGCGTTCCATAGGAATGGGCATAACAATTAATTATTAATTAATTATTATTAATTATTATTATTATTTTTTAAAGTTTAGTTTTGGTCCAGTATTTATTTCCTGGATTGAGCTATTGTATAAATCCCCTGAAGCAGCTAAATGAACAAATGGACAGATCTCTGAATTATTTCAGTTATCAAGAAGGAACCAGGCAGGGATGAACTTTGTCCTGTTATTTATTTTTCTTTAGCATCAATAATTACAACTCGTGGTTTTCTCCAGGGGCAAAGAGATTGGTGGAGATCAACATGTGATGTCATCTCCAGGGGCAAAGAGATTGGTGGAGATCAACATGTGATGTCATCTCCAGGGGCAAAGAGATTGGTGGAGATCAACATGTGATGTCATCTCCAGGGGCATAGAGATTGGTGGAGATCAACATGTGATGTCATCTCCAGGGGCAAAGAGATTGGTGGAGATCAACATGTGATGTCATCTCCAGGGGCAAAGAGATTGGTGGAGATCAACATGTGATGTCATCTCCAGGGGCAAAGAGATTGGTGGAGATCAACATGTGATGTCATCTCCAGGGGCAAAGAGATTGGTGGAGATCAACATGTGATGTCATCTCCAGGGGCAAAGAGATTGGTGGAGATCAACATGTGATGTCATCTCCAGGGGCATAGAGATTGGTGGAGATCAACATGTGATGTCATCTCCAGGGGCAAAGAGATTGGTGGAGATCAACATGTGATGTCATCTCCAGGGGCATAGAGATTGGTGGAGATCAACATGTGATGTCATCTCCAGGGGCAAAGAGATTGGTGGAGATCAACATGTGATGTCATCTCCAGGGGCAAAGAGATTGGTGGAGATCAACATGTGATGTCATCTCCAGGGGCAAAGAGATTGGTGGAGATCAACATGTGATGTCATCTCCAGGGGCATAGAGATTGGTGGAGATCAACATGTGATGTCATCTCCAGGGGCAAAGAGATTGGTGGAGATCAACATGTGATGTCATCTCCAGGGGCATAGAGATTGGTGGAGATCAACATGTGATGTCATCTCCAGGGGCAAAGAGATTGGTGGAGATCAACATGTGATGTCATCTCCAGGGGCAAAGAGATTGTTGGAGATCAACATGTGATGTCATCTCCAGGGGCAAAGAGATTGGTGGAGATCAACATGTGATGTCATCTCCAGGGGCAAAGAGATTGGTGAAGATCAACATGTGATGTCATTTCCAGGGGCATAGAGATTGGTGGAGATCAACATGTGATGTCATCTCCAGGGGCATAGAGATGGGTGGAGATCAACATGTGATGTCATCTCCAGGGGCATAGAGATTGGTGGAGATCAACATGTGATGTCATCACCAGGGGCATAGACATTGGTGGAGATCAACATGTGATGTCATCTCCAAGGGTATAGAGATTGGTGGAGATCAACATGTGATGTCATCTCCAGGGGCATAGAGATTGGTGGAGATCAACATGTGATGTCATTGTATGCAGATGACATTTCACTGTATTTATCTGTTAGATAGATAACTCTCCCTATTTCTGTTAGAGAACTCTCCTTATTTCTGTTAGAGAACTCTCCCCATTTCTATGTTGGATAGAGAACTCTCCCCATTTCTATGTTAGATAGAAAACTCTCCCTATTTCTATGTTAGAGAACTCTCCCCATTTTTATGTTAGAGAAGTCTCCCTATTTCTGTGTTAGAAAACTCTCCCTATTTCTATGTTAGAAAACTCTCCCTATTTCTATGTTAGAAAACTCTCCCTATTTCTATGTTAGATCTGTCTAACAAATAGGGAGAGTTCTCTGGAACTCTCCCTATTTCTATGTTAGAGAACTCTCCCTATGTTAGAGAACTCTCCCTATTTCTATGTTAGAGAACTCTCCCTATTTCTACGTTAGAGAACTCTCCCTATTTCTGCATTAGAGAACTCTCCCTATTTCTATGTTTAGAGAACTCCCTATTTCTATGTTAGAGAACTCTCCCTATTTCTATGTTAGATAGAGAACTCTCCCTATTTCTATGTTAGATAGAGAACTCTCCCTATTTCTATGTTAGATAGAGAACTCCCCCTATTTCCATGTTAGAGAACTCCCCCTATTTCCGTGTTAGAGAACTCTCCCTATTTCCATGTTAGATAGAGAACTCTCCCTATTTCTATGTTAGATAGAGAACTCTCCCTATTTCTATGTTAGATAGAGAACTCCCCCTATTTCTATGTTAGAGAACTCTCCCTATGTTAGAGAACTCTCCCTATGTTAGAGAACTCTCCCTATGTTAGAGAACTCTCCCTATGTTAGAGAACTCTCCCTACGTTAGAGAACTCTCCCTACGTTAGAGAACTCTCCCTATTTCTACGTTAGAGAACTGTCCCTATTTCTACGATAGAGAACTGTCCCTATTTCTACGATAGAGAACTCTCCCTATTTCTACGTTAGAGAACTCTCCCTATTTCTACGTTAGAGAACTCTCCCCATTTCTACGTTAGAGAACTCGCCCCATTTCTACGTTAGAGAACTCGCCCCATTTCTACGTTAGAGAACTCTCCCCATTTCTACATTAGAGAACTCTCCCTATTTCTATGTTAGATAGAGAACTCTCCCTATTTCCATGTTAGATAGAGAACTCTCCCTATTTCTATGTTAGATAGAGAACTCCCCCTATTTCTATGTTAGAGAACTCTCCCTATGTTAGAGAACTCTCCCTATGTTAGAGAACTCTCCCTATGTTAGAGAACTCTCCCTATTTCTACGTTAGAGAACTCTCCCTATTTCTACGATAGAGAACTCTCCCTATTTCTACGTTAGAGAACTCTCCCTATTTCTACGTTAGAGAACTCTCCCTATTTCTACGTTAGAGAACTCGCCCCATTTCTACGTTAGAGAACTCTCCCCATTTCTACATTAGAGAACTCTCCCTATTTCTATGTTAGATAGAGAACTCTCCCTATTTCTATGTTAGATAGAGAACTCTCCCCATTTCTACATTAGAGAACTCTCCCTATTTCTATGTTAGATAGAGAACTCTCCCTATTTCTATGTTAGATAGAGAACACTCCCTATTTCTATGTTAGATAGAGAACTCTCCCTATTTCTACAATAGAGAACTCTCCCTATTACTCTGTTAGAGTGGGTCAACGTAATACAAATCTAAATGGATTTTATACCAAGGTTGCCATATTCATTCCAGCCGTACCAGTTTCAACTCCACCCAACTTATTTTAATAAAAGTCAAATGTAATGTTGTACACTTACCTTTATTTAGCAGGAGATGTTTGTCTACCACTTGTGAAGATGTATTACTGGACTTGGCTTCACTTAAACAACAGACAGAAGACTATTACTGGACTTGGCTTCACTTAAACAACAGACAGAAGACTATTACTGGACTTGGCTTCACTTAAACAACAGACAGAAGACTATTACTGGACTTGGCTTCACTTAAACAACAGACAGAAGACTATTACTGGACTTGGCTTCACTTAAACAACAGACAGAAGACTATTACTGGACTTGGCTTCACTTAAACAACAGACAGAAGACTATTACTGGACTTGGCTTCACTTAAACAACAGACAGAAGACTATTACTGGACTTGGCTTCACTTAAACAACAGACAGAAGACTATTACTGGACTTGGCTTCACTTAAACAACAGACAGAAGACTATTACTGGACTTGGCTTCACTTAAACAACAGACAGAAGACTATTACTGGACTTGGCTTCACTTAAACAACAGACAGAAGACTATTACTGGACTTGGCTTCACTTAAACAACAGACAGAAGACTATTACTGGACTTGGAGCAGTATTAAAGTTATAAATGTACTACGGTATGATTTAAAATATATTCACTACTGGGGTTAAAAGAAGAAAAAGAAAACAGACCAATCCAATGATTGTCAATTTACATATATTCATATATTCATGAAATGGAAGAAAGCCATATCGCTAGGCAACCCCGCGTTACCTCCAGCATTTAATAACAATACCTTCAAGCCCTGGTTCCAAAACGGCATCATGAATGTCGGGCATATGTATTAGAATGACTCTCTCCAGTCATTCAATCAATAACAAGACAAATGTGGGTTTATCCGATACCATTTTCTTCAAATTATTACAACACAGAAATCGAATTAAATCACTTCAAAAGAATGTGGATGAACCTAAAAGCCTCTAGCATAGAAAAAAAAATACAAAAATAATGATGCTGATTGCCAGGTTATATTAAAGTTATATTGATTTAAAACTCTACCTGATGGTTCAGAACCTAGAAGGAAAAAAAATGGTAAACAGAACTAAAGAAATAGAAACTGTTGAGAAGTATTTTTGGTTAGAGATACGTGAACACGTTCAAACCTGCTCCTATAACCTATGATATAAACTACTGCAATTCAAGATAATCCATGGGATTTACTCCACTCCTGGCAGAATGCAGGTCCCCAGGAAATGTCTCTGTTAGGATTCCTTGGTACTTTGTGCATCTTCTAACACACAATGAGACCGATCGGCTCAAATCGGTCTTATGTAGTAAAATTAGAAAGGGAGTTTTTTTTTACATTGGAAACTCTGAGTTACAAAATGGTATATCATATACTACATTTGAGGAACAATGGGAAAGTAATTCTGCTTTGAAAGTTGATAAACTTGTAAACTCACTTTTGAGAAAAATGGCCTTTGAATGTTTTGGTATCTAGTGAAGAGCTCTTCTTTGAATGTTTTGGTATGTAGTGAAGAACTCTTCTTTGAATGTTTTGGTATCTAGTGAAGAACTCTTCTTTGAATGTTTTGGTATGTAGTGAAGAGCTCTTCTTTGAATGTTTTGGTATGTAGTGAAGAGCTCTTCTTTGAATGTTTTGGTATGTAGTGAAGAACTCTTCTTTGAATGTTTTGGTATCTAGTGAAGAGCTCTTCTTTGAATGTTTTGGTATGTAGTGAAGAGCTCTTCTTTGAATGTTTTGGTATGTAGTGAAGAGCTCTTCTTTGAATGTTTTGGTATCTAGTGAAGAGCTCTTCTTTGAATGTTTTGGTATGTAGTGAAGAACTCTTCTTTGAATGTTTTGGTATGTAGTGAAGAGCTCTTCTTTGAATGTTTTGGTATGTAGTGAAGAGCTCTTCTTTGAATGTTTTGGTATGTAGTGAAGAGCTCTTCTTTGAATGTTTTGGTATCTAGTGAAGAGCTCTTCTTTGAATGTTTTGGTATCTAGTGAAGAACTCTTCTTTGAATGTTTTGGTATGTAGTGAAGAGCTCTTCTTTGAATGTTTTGGTATCTAGTGAAGAACTCTTCTTTGAATGTTTTGGTATCTAGTGAAAAGCGCTTCTTTAGCCCCACCCATTCAGCATCGTTCACACCCTCTGAAGCGAGCGTTCTGACCTCACGACGACAGTCAAGCACCCAAGCTGCTTCCAGACACAAACGAGACAACACCTCACTCTCCCTAGCAGAGCTGGTTAGGCTGTTTTCATGTTAACCAGAGCGTTGGTGACGAACTGTGCTGCTGGCAACAATTTAATTACGCTTTGTTGCCGACGCTTACTGACACCGGACATATTCACTAATACCATCTATGATGGTCTGATACAGAGAAACAGCATCACTAATACCATCTATGATGGTCTAATACAGAGAAACAGCATCACTAATACCATCTATGATGGTCTGATACAGTGAAACAGCATCACTAATACCATCTATGATGGTTTAACAGTGAAACAGCATCTCTAATACCATCTATGATGGTCTGATACAGAGAAACAGCATCACTAATACCATCTATGATGGTCTGATACAGAGAAACAGCATCACTAATACCATCTATGATGGTCTGATACAGTGAAACAGCATCACTAATACCATCTATGATGGTTTAACAGTGAAACAGCATCACTAATACCATCTATGATGGTCTGATACAGTGAAACAGCATCACTAATACCATCTATGATGGTCTGATACAGTGAAACAGCATCACTAATACCATCTATGATGGTTTAACAGTGAAACAGCAGCAGGGTAATGACTTTACGTTCTGCTCACTACTTTATAAAACACATTTGTTGAAGAGAAGTTACAAAATGCTCACTGATTATAATGAGGTTTATGGTATTTTAGGCCCTTCGCACCCTGAGAGAGATGAGGACAGACTCTCCTCTCCCTCAGACAGACAGGACCCTGAGAGAGATGAGGACAGACTCTCCTCTCCCTCAGACAGACAGGACCCTGAGAGAGATGAGGACAGACTCTCCTCTCCCTCAGACAGACAGGACCCTGAGAGAGATGAGGACAGACTCTCCTCTCCCTCAGACAGACAGGACCCTGAGAGAGATGAGGACAGACTCTCCTCTCCCTCAGACAGACAGGACACTGAGAGAGATGAGGACAGACTCTCCTCTCCCTCAGACAGACAGGACCCTGAGAGAGATGAGGACAGACTCTCCTCTCCCTCAGACAGACAGGACCCTGAGAGAGATGAGGACAGACTCTCCTCTCCCTCAGACAGACAGGACCCTGAGAGAGATGAGGACAGACTCTCCTCTCCCTCGGACAGACAGGACCCTGAGAGAGATGAGGACAGACTCTCCTCTCCCTCAGACAGACAGGACCCTGAGAGAGATGAGGACAGACATTTAATTTCCCCCCTGTTTATGACTGATCATTCTCAATGAAGTCACAAAATCTCACTGCCCCTCCCTCCTCCACTGCCCCTCCCTCCCCCACTGCCCCTCCCTCCCCCACTGTCCCTCCCTCCCCCACTACCCCACTGCCCCTCCCTCCCCCACTGCCCCTCCCTCCCCCACTACCCCACTGCCCCTCCCTCCCCCACTGCCCCTCCCTCCCCCACTACCCCACTAGGGTGTTGGTATTTTAGTGTGTGTGTGTGTGTGTGTGTGTGTGTGTGTGTGTGTGTGTGTGTGTGTGTGTGTGTGGCATGCCCAGCCGGAGCGACAATGGCAGAGCTGTACTGATTAGTTCGGGGACTGGGGGGCAGAGGGGGAAAACTCCAAAACTCGTCTTTCCTCTCCCTCCCTCGTCATCTGTCTCTCCCTATAACCATCCTCATTTCCCGCTCACCCCCCCCCCCCCCCCACCCCCTCAAGAAGAGGGGCATCAGAAGGATGCCTTTCTCTCACTGCCTCTCAATTCCCAACTCCCCCTCTCCCCCAGCTCTGTCCCCATGCTCCTGCCTCCCCGGCAATAATTACAACAGGAAGCTCATAAGGGAATGGGACAACGCTCTACATTTCTGTAGGAAGATGGAACAAACACCCAGGGAAAAAGAGACTCCCCATGTCAGTCAGACAGCAGGAGGAAAACACCCAGGAAAAAAGAGACTCCCCATGTCAGTCAGACAGCAGGAGGAAAACACCCAGGGAAAAAGAGACTCCCCATGTCAGTCAGACAGCAGGAGGAAAACACCCAGGAAAAAAGAGACTCCCCATGTCAGTCAGACAGCAGGATGAAAACACCCAGGAAAAAGAGACTCCCCATGTCAGTCAGACATGTAGTGGGAAAGCAGTCTATTACAGTGCTTCATATGAGAGCGGTTCACTCAGTATTGTTTTCACAAACATTCATGAAGACATTTTGTAGATCTAGGTCTGACTGTCTGTGCTCTTTACAGTGGGCCTAACGTCAGGAGTGTTCCCAATCAGTGTACCAGCGCAAGCCCACACCTGTCTAGACAGAAACAGACCAGCCGCCCACGACGATGCCGCCTGTTTGCTTGTGTCAGGGCTGACCCCATTTAGTCGACTGATCGATTGTTTGGTTGCTAGGCTGTTGGTCTTCAGAGATTGTTTGGTTGCTAGGCTGTTGGTCGACAGAGATTGTTTGGTTGCTAGGCTGTTGGTCGACAGAGATTGTTTGGTTGCTAGGCTGTTGGTCGACAGAGATTGTTTGGTTGCTAGGCTGTTGGTCGACAGAGATTGTTTGGTTGCTAGGCTGTTGGTCGACAGAGATTGTTTGGTTGCTAGGCTGTTGGTCTTCAGAGATTGTTTGGTTGCTAGGCTGTTGGTCGACAGAGATTGTTTGGTTGCTAGGCTGTTGGTCGACAGAGATTGTTTGGTTGCTAGGCTGTTGGTCGACAGAGATTGTTTGGTTGCTAGGCTGTTGGTCGACAGAGATTGTTTGGTTGCTAGGCTGTTGGTCGACAGAGATTGTTTGGTTGATAAGCTGTTGGTCGACAGAGATTGTTTGGTTGCTAGGTTGTTGGTCGACAGAGATTGTTTGGTTGCTAGGTTGGTCGACAGAGATTGTTTGGTTGCTAGGCTGTTGGTCGACAGAGATTGTTTGGTTGCTAGGCTGTTGGTCGACAGAGATTGTTTGGTTGCTAGGCTGTTGGTCGACAGAGATTGTTTGGTTGCTAGGTTGTTGGTTGACAGAGATTGTTTGGTTGCTAGGCTGTTGGTCGACAGAGATTGTTTGGTTGCTAGGCTGTTGGTCGACAGAGATTGTTTGGTTGCTAGGCTGTTGGTCGACTGATCGATTGTTTGGTTGCTAGGCTGTTGGTCGACAGAGATTGTTTGGTTGCTAGGCTGTTGGTCGACAGAGATTGTTTGGTTGCTAGGCTGTTGGTCGACAGAGATTGTTTGGTTGCTAGGCTGTTGGTCGACAGAGATTGTTTGGTTGATAAGCTGTTGGTCGACAGAGATTGTTTGGTTGCTAGGTTGTTGGTCGACAGAGATTGTTTGGTTGCTAGGTTGGTCGACAGAGATTGTTTGGTTGCTAGGCTGTTGGTCGACAGAGATTGTTTGGTTGCTAGGCTGTTGGTCGACAGAGATTGTTTGGTTGCTAGGCTGTTGGTCGACAGAGATTGTTTGGTTGCTAGGTTGTTGGTTGACAGAGATTGTTTGGTTGCTAGGCTGTTGGTCGACAGAGATTGTTTGGTTGCTAGGCTGTTGGTCGACAGAGATTGTTTGGTTGCTAGGCTGTTGGTCGACTGATCGATTGTTTGGTTGCTAGGCTGTTGGTCGACAGAGATTGTTTGGTTGCTAGGCTGTTGGTCGACAGAGATTGTTTGGTTGCTAGGCTGTTGGTCGACAGAGATTGTTTGGTTGCTAGGCTACGCTCTGTCTCAGTGGACTCATCCACTAAGCAGGTCCATATCGAAGACAGGCATCGGCTGGTATGCCACAATATTTGCCTTGGAACACCAAGAAATTTGATAAAATAACTTCAATTGCATTCCGGCTTTTGGCCGTTAAAAGATAGAAAAGCCGATGAATACAATTGTGAATATATTGTCTATATACCATTGAAACCAGTAGTCTATTGTTTTATAAAGACGTCTATATACCATTGAAACCAGTAGTCTATTGTTTTATAAAGACGTCTATATACCATTGAAACCAGTAGTCTATTGTTTTATAAAGACGTCTATATACCATTGAAACCAGTAGTCTATTGTTTTATAAAGACGTCTATATACCATTGAAACCAGTAGTCTATTGTTTTATAAAGACGTCTATATACCATTGAAACCAGTAGTCTATTGTTTTATAAAGACGTCTATATACCATTGAAACCAGTAGTCTATTGTTTTATAAAGACGTCTATATACCATTGAAACCAGTAGTCTATTTCACTCATGTTCTATTGGTTATCAACTTTCTTTCATTGTTCGGAAGACAAATGCACATTCGCTCGTAGCCTACTGTCTTGTGCGCATTGCTGTGCTTATAACGTGAATAAATAACAGTTTATCGACATTGTAAGCTAAACGTGCTGATCTGTTTCAGTCTCATTGCTTTTGTATGTAACCTAAGCCTACTGGTCATATGAATTTGGGCTCAATCATCCAATAACTGTCCCAGAGTCAGTTTGGGCTATTTCTTTATCCACAAGCTGACCAATAGAATAGGTCAACATTTCTACTATGGGGGATGGTAGATTGACATCATGGACTCATCGGCAGTGAATCCATAAGGCTAGGGGAAGCTAAGCTTTCCTTTAGTAAATTGAATGAATTTGCCAAAAATTAATTTAGCCTAATTAAACCTACTCCTGTCTATATAAATAGTAATTCAACATAGGCTAGAAAAGCATGATTTGACCACACAGAATCATTAGCTTCCCCTAGCCTTTAAAAATAAAGCTGTGTATTGTTTTAAAATGGCATTTCCTGCAGTGGAAAGGAGAGGCAGCAACACGAGATGATTGTTGAGTTGGGACTGTCTGTGAAACGTAGAGAGGTCCAGGTTGCCCACAGGCCTGTCTGTGAAACGTAGAGAGGTCCAGGTTGCCCACAGGCCTGTCTGTGAAACGTAGAGAGGTCCAGGTTGCCCACAGGCCTGTCTGTGAAACGTAGAGAGGTCCAGGTTGCCCACAGGCCTGTCTGTGAAACGTAGAGAGGTCCAGGTTGCCCACAGGCCTGTCTGTGAAACGTAGAGAGGTCCAGGTTGCCCACAGGCCTGTCTGTGAAACGTAGAGAGGTGTCCAGCCTGGCCTGTGGGCAACCTGGACCTGTCAATCAAAACCGTTCATATAGAAACACTTCAAAATATAATCGCAGAAAAATATAGTTTGGAAAGCAGAAGACGATGAAAATACGTGAATCTGTCTTTTAGTTGAGCGAACAACAGTTAGTCTATAGGCCGTCTTATTGGCTCTAGCAGAGAGCATCCAGTGCATATGGGTCCGGCAAGTGGATGGTGCTATAGGGGCGACAGGGTAGCCTAGTGGTTAGAGTGTAGGGGCGGCAGGGTAGCCTAGTGGTTAGAGTGTAGGGGCGGCAGGGTAGCCTAGTGGTTAGAGCGTAGGGGCGGCAGGGTAGACTAGTGGTTAGAGTGTAGGGGCGGCAGGGTAGACTAGTGGTTAGAGTGGAGGGGCGGCAGGGTAGCCTAGTGGTTAGAGTGTAGGGGCGGCAGGGTAGACTAGTGGTTAGAGTGTAGGGGCGGCAGGGTAGCCTAGTGGTTAGAGTGGAGGGGCGGCAGGGTAGCCTAGTGGTTAGAGTGGAGGGGCGGCAGGGTAGCTTAGTGGTTAGAGTGTAGGGGCGGCAGGGTAGCCTAGTGGTTAGAGTGGAGGGGCGGCAGGGTAGCCTAGTGGTTAGAGTGGAGGGGCGGCAGGGTAGCCTAGTGGTTAGAGTGTAGGGGCGGCAGGGTAGCCTAGTGGTTAGAGTGTAGAGGCAGCAGGGTAGCCTAGTGGTTAGAGTGGAGGGGCGGCAGGGTAGCCTAGTGGTTAGAGTGGAGGGGCGGCAGGGTAGCCTAGTGGTTAGAGTGGAGGGGCGGCAGGGTAGCCTAGTGGTTAGAGTGTAGAGGCGGCAGGGTAGCCTAGTGGTTAGAGTGTAGAGGCGGCAGGGTAGCCTAGTGGTTAGAGTGTAGGGGCGGCAGGGTAGCCTAGTGGTTAGAGTGGAGGGGCGGCAGGGTAGCCTAGTGGTTAGAGTGTAGGGGCGGCAGGGTAGCCTAGTGGTTAGAGTGTAGAGGCGGCAGGGTAGCCTAGTGGTTAGAGTGTAGGGGCGGCAGGGTAGCCTAGTGGTTAGAGTGTAGGGGCGGCAGGGTAGCCTAGTGGTTAGAGTGTAGGGGCGGCAGGGTAGCCTAGTGGTTAGAGTGTAGAGGCGGCAGGGTAGCCTAGTGGTTAGAGTGTAGGGGCGGCAGGTAGCCTAGTGGTTAGAGTGTAGGGGCGGCAGGGTAGCCTAGTGGTTAGAGTGTAGGGGCGGCAGGGTAGCCTAGTGGTTAGAGTGTAGGGGCGGCAGGTAGCCTAGTGGTTAGAGTGGAGGGGCGGCAGGGTAGCCTAGTGGTTAGAGTGTAGGGGCGGCAGGTAGCCTAGTGGTTAGAGTGGAGGGGCGGCAGGGTAGCCTAGTGGTTAGAGTGGAGGGGCGACAGGGTAGCCTAGTGGTTAGAGTGTAGGGGCGGCAGGGTAGCCTAGTGGTTAGAGTGTAGAGGCGGCAGGGTAGCCTAGTGGTTAGAGTGTAGGGGCGGCAGGTAGCCTAGTGGTTAGAGTGTAGGGGCGGCAGGGTAGCCTAGTGGTTAGAGTGTAGGGGCGGCAGGGTAGCCTAGTGGTTAGAGTGTAGGGGCGGCAGGTAGCCTAGTGGTTAGAGTGGAGGGGCGGCAGGGTAGCCTAGTGGTTAGAGTGTAGGGGCGGCAGGTAGCCTAGTGGTTAGAGTGGAGGGGCGGCAGGGTAGCCTAGTGGTTAGAGTGGAGGGGCGACAGGGTAGCCTAGTGGTTAGAGTGGAGGGGCGGCAGGGTAGCCTAGTGGTTAGAGTGGAGGGGCGGCAGGGTAGCCTAGTGGTTAGAGTGTAGGGGCGGCAGGTAGCCTAGTGGTTAGAGTGGAGGGGCGACAGGGTAGCCTAGTGGTTAGAGTGTAGGGGCGGCAGGGTAGCCTAGTGGTTAGAGTGTAGAGGCGGCAGGGTAGCCTAGTGGTTAGAGTGTAGGGGCGGCAGGTAGCCTAGTGGTTAGAGTGTAGGGGCGGCAGGGTAGCCTAGTGGTTAGAGTGTAGGGGCGGCAGGTAGCCTAGTGGTTAGAGTGGAGGGGCGTCAGGGTAGCCTAGTGGTTAGAGTGTAGGGGCGGCAGGTAGCCTAGTGGTTAGAGTGGAGGGGCGGCAGGGTAGCCTAGTGGTTAGAGTGGAGGGGCGACAGGGTAGCCTAGTGGTTAGAGTGGAGGGGCGGCAGGGTAGCCTAGTGGTTAGAGTGGAGGGGCGGCAGGGTAGCCTAGTGGTTAGAGTGTAGGGGCGGCAGGTAGCCTAGTGGTTAGAGTGGAGGGGCGGCAGGGTAGCCTAGTGGTTAGAGTGGAGGGGCGGCAGGGTAGCCTAGTGGTTAGAGTGGAGGGGCGGCAGGGTAGCCTAGTGGTTAGAGTGTAGGGGCGGCAGGGTAGCCTAGTGGTTAGAGTGTAGAGGCGGCAGGGTAGCCTAGTGGTTAGAGTGGAGGGGGGGCAGGGTAGCCTAGTGGTTAGAGTGTAGGGGCGGCAGGGTAGCCTAGTGGTTAGAGTGTAGAGGCGGCAGGGTAGCCTAGTGGTTAGAGTGGAGGGGCGGCAGGGTAGCCTAGTGGTTAGAGTGTAGGGGCGGCAGGGTAGCCTAGTGGTTAGAGTGTAGGGACGGCAGGGTAGCCTAGTGGTTAGAGTGTAGGGGCGGCAGGGTAGCCTAGTGGTTAGAGTGGAGGGGCGGCAGGGTAGCCTAGTGGTTAGAGTGTAGGGGCGGCAGGGTAGCCTAGTGGTTAGAGTGTAGGGGCGGCATGGTAGCCTAGTGGTTAGATTGTAGGGGCGGCAGGGTAGCCTAGTGGTTAGAGTGGAGGGGCGGCAGGGTAGCCTAGTGGTTAGAGTGTAGGGGCGGCAGGGTAGCCTAGTGGTTAGAGTGTAGGGGCGGCAGGGTAGCCTAGTGGTTAGAGTGTAGGGACGGCAGGGTAGCCTAGTGGTTAGAGTGTAGGGGCGGCAGGGTAGCCTAGTGGTTAGAGTGTAGGGGCGGCAGGGTAGCCTAGTGGTTAGAGTGTAGGGGCGGCAGGTATCCTAGTGGTTAGAGTGTAGGGGCGGCAGGGTAGCCTAGTGGTTAGAGTGTAGGGGCGGCAGGGTAGCCTAGTGGTTAGAGTGTAGGGGCGGCAGGTATCCTAGTGGTTAGAGTGTAGGGGCGGCAGGGTAACCTAGTGGTTAGAGTGTAGGGGCGACAGGGTAACCTAGTGGTTAGAGTGTAGGGGCGGCAGGGTAACCCAGTGGTTAGAATGTAGGGGCGGCAGGGTAGCCTAGTGGTTAGAGTGTAGAGGCGGCAGGGTAACCCAGTGGTTAGAATGGAGGGGCGGCAGGGTAGCCTAGTGGTTAGAGTGTAGAGGCGGCAGGGTAGCCTAGTGGTTAGAGTGTAGGGGCGGCAGGGTAGCCTAGTGGTTAGAGTGTAGAGGCGGCAGGGTAGCCTAGTGGTTAGAGTGTAGGGGGGGTAGCAGGGTAGGGGGGGTAGCAGGGTAGCCTAGTGGTTAGAGTGTAGGGGCGACAGGGTAGCCTAGTGGTTAGAGTGTAGGGGGGGTAGCAGGGTAGGGGGGGTAGCAGGGTAGCCTAGTGGTTAGAGTGTAGAGGCGGCAGGGTAGCCTAGTGGTTAGAGTGTAGAGGAGGCAGGTAGCCTAGTGGTTAGAGTGTAGGGGCGGCAGGGTAGCCTAGTGGATAGAGTGTAGGGGGGTAGCAGGGTAGGGGCGGCAGGGTAGGGGCGGCAGGGTAGCCTAGTGGTTAGAGTGTAGGGGGGGTAGCAGGGTAGGGGGGGTAGCAGGGTAGCCTAGTGGTTAGAGTGTAGAGGCGGCAGGGTAGCCTAGTGGTTAGAGTGTAGGGGGGGTAGCAGGGTAGGGGGGGTAGCAGGGTAGGGGCGGCAGGGTAGCCTAGTGGTTAGAGTGTAGGGGCGGCAGGGTAGCCTAGTGGTTAGAGTGTAGGGGCGGCAGGGTAGCCTAGTGGTTAGAGTGTAGGGGCGGCAGGTATCCTAGTGGTTAGAGTGTAGGGGCGGCAGGGTAGCCTAGTGGTTAGAGTGTAGGGGCGGCAGGGTAGCCTAGTGGTTAGAGTGTAGGGGCGGCAGGGTAGCCTAGTGGTTAGAGTGTAGGGGCGGCAGGGTAGCCTAGTGGTTAGAGTGTAGGGGCGGCAGGTATCCTAGTGGTTAGAGTGTAGGGGCGGCAGGGTAGCCTAGTGGTTAGAGTGTAGGGGCGGCAGGGTAGCCTAGTGGTTAGAGTGTAGGGGCGGCAGGTATCCTAGTGGTTAGAGTGTAGGGGCGGCAGGGTAACCTAGTGGTTAGAGTGTAGGGGCGACAGGGTAACCTAGTGGTTAGAGTGTAGGGGCGGCAGGGTAACCCAGTGGTTAGAATGTAGGGGCGGCAGGGTAGCCTAGTGGTTAGAGTGTAGAGGCGGCAGGGTAACCCAGTGGTTAGAATGTAGGGGCGGCAGGGTAGCCTAGTGGTTAGAGTGTAGAGGCGGCAGGGTAGCCTAGTGGTTAGAGTGTAGGGGCGGCAGGGTAGCCTAGTGGTTAGAGTGTAGAGGCGGCAGGGTAGCCTAGTGGTTAGAGTGTAGGGGGGGTAGCAGGGTAGGGGGGGTAGCAGGGTAGCCTAGTGGTTAGAGTGTAGGGGCGACAGGGTAGCCTAGTGGTTAGAGTGTAGGGGGGGTAGCAGGGTAGGGGGGGTAGCAGGGTAGCCTAGTGGTTAGAGTGTAGAGGCGGCAGGGTAGCCTAGTGGTTAGAGTGTAGAGGAGGCAGGTAGCCTAGTGGTTAGAGTGTAGGGGCGGCAGGGTAGCCTAGTGGATAGAGTGTAGGGGGGTAGCAGGGTAGGGGCGGCAGGGTAGCCTAGTGGTTAGAGTGTAGGGGGGGTAGCAGGGTAGGGGGGGTAGCAGGGTAGCCTAGTGGTTAGAGTGTAGAGGCGGCAGGGTAGCCTAGTGGTTAGAGTGTAGGGGGGGTAGCAGGGTAGGGGGGGTAGCAGGGTAGGGGCGGCAGGGTAGCCTAGTGGTTAGAGTGTAGGGGCGGCAGGGTAGCCTAGTGGTTAGAGTGTAGGGGCGGCAGGGTAGCCTAGTGGTTAGAGTGTAGGGGCGACAGGGTAGCCTAGTGGTTAGAGTGTAGGGGGGGTAGCAGGGTAGGGGGGGTAGCAGGGTAGCCTAGTGGTTAGAGTGTAGGGTCGACAGGGTAGCCTAGTGGTTAGAGTGTAGGGGGGGTAGCAGGGTAGGGGGGGTAGCAGGGTAGCCTAGTGGTTAGAGTGTAGAGGCGGCAGGGTAGCCTAGTGGTTAGAGTGTAGGGGGGGTAGCAGGGTAGGGGGGTAGCAGGGTAGCCTAGTGGTTAGAGTGTAGAGGCGGCAGGGTAGCCTAGTGGTTAGAGTGTAGGGGCGGCAGGGTAGCCTAGTGGATAGAGTGGAGGGGCGGCAGGGTAGCCTAGTGGTTAGAGTGTAGAGGCGGCAGGGTAGCCTAGTGGTTAGAGTGGAGGGGCGGCAGGGTAGCCTAGTGGTTAGAGTGTAGGGGCGGCAGGGTAGCCTAGTGGTTAGAGTGGAGGGGCGGCAGGGTAGCCTAGTGGTTAGAGTGTAGGGGCGGCAGGGTAGCCTAGTGGTTAGAGTGTAGGGGGGGCAGGGTAGCCTAGTGGTTAGAGTGTAGGGGGGGCAGGGTAGCCTAGTGGTTAGAGTGGAGGGGCGGCAGGGTAGCCTAGTGGTTAGAGTGTAGAGGCGGCAGGGTAGCCTAGTGGTTAGAGTGTAGAGGCGGCAGGGTAGCCTAGTGGTTAGAGTGTAGGGGCGGCAGGGTAGCCTAGTGGTTAGAGTGGAGGGGTGGCAGGGTAGCCTAGTGGTTAGAGTGTAGAGGCGGCAGGGTAGCCTAGTGGTTAGAGTGTAGGGGCGACAGGGTAGCCTAGTGGTTAGAGTGTAGGGGGGGTAGCAGGGTAGGGGGGGTAGCAGGGTAGCCTAGTGGTTAGAGTGTAGGGGCGACAGGGTAGCCTAGTGGTTAGAGTGTAGGGGGGGTAGCAGGGTAGGGGGGGTAGCAGGGTAGCCTAGTGGTTAGAGTGTAGAGGCGGCAGGGTAGCCTAGTGGTTAGAGTGTAGGGGGGGTAGCAGGGTAGGGGGGGTAGCAGGGTAGCCTAGTGGTTAGAGTGTAGAGGCGGCAGGGTAGCCTAGTGGTTAGAGTGTAGAGGAGGCAGGTAGCCTAGTGGTTAGAGTGTAGGGGCGGCAGGGTAGCCTAGTGGATAGAGTGGAGGGGCGGCAGGGTAGCCTAGTGGTTAGAGTGTAGAGGCGGCAGGGTAGCCTAGTGGTTAGAGTGTAGAGGCGGCAGGGTAGCCTAGTGGTTAGAGTGTAGGGGCGGCAGGGTAGCCTAGTGGTTAGAGTGGAGGGGCGGCAGGGTAGCCTAGTGGTTAGAGTGTAGAGGCGGCAGGGTAGGCTAGTGGTTAGAGTGTAGGGGCGGCAGGGTAGCCTAGTGGTTAGAGTGGAGGGGCGGCAGGGTAGCCTAGTGGTTAGAGTGTAGGGGCGGCAGGGTAGCCTAGTGGTTAGAGTGGAGGGGCGGCAGGGTAGCCTAGTGGTTAGAGTGTAGAGGCGGCAGGGTAGCCTAGTGGTTAGAGTGTAGGGGCGGCAGGGTAGCCTAGTGGTTAGAGTGGAGGGGCGGCAGGGTAGCCTAGTGGTTAGAGTGTAGGGGCGGCAGGGTAGCCTAGTGGTTAGAGTGTAGGGGGGGCAGGGTAGCCTAGTGGTTAGAGTGTAGAGGCGGCAGGGTAGCCTAGTGGTTAGAGTGTAGGGGCGGCAGGGTAGCCTAGTGGTTAGAGTGGAGGGGCGGCAGGGTAGCCTAGTGGTTAGAGTGTAGAGGCGGCAGGGTAGCCTAGTGGTTAGAGTGTAGGGGCGGCAGGGTAGCCTAGTGGTTAGAGTGTAGGGGCGGCAGGGTAGCCTAGTGGTTAGAGTGGAGGGGTGGCAGGGTAGCCTAGTGGTTAGAGTGTAGAGGCGGCAGGGTAGCCTAGTGGTTAGAGTGTAGGGGCGACAGGGTAGCCTAGTGGTTAGAGTGTAGGGGGGGTAGCAGGGTAGGGGGGGTAGCAGGGTAGCCTAGTGGTTAGAGTGTAGAGGCGGCAGGGTAGCCTAGTGGTTAGAGTGTAGGGGGGGTAGCAGGGTAGGGGGGGTAGCAGGGTAGCCTAGTGGTTAGAGTGTAGAGGCGGCAGGGTAGCCTAGTGGTTAGAGTGTAGAGGAGGCAGGTAGCCTAGTGGTTAGAGTGTAGGGGCGGCAGGGTAGCCTAGTGGATAGAGTGGAGGGGCGGCAGGGTAGCCTAGTGGTTAGAGTGTAGAGGCGGCAGGGTAGCCTAGTGGTTAGAGTGGAGGGGCGGCAGGGTAGCCTAGTGGTTAGAGTGTAGGGGCGGCAGGGTAGCCTAGTGGTTAGAGTGGAGGGGCGGCAGGGTAGCCTAGTGGTTAGAGTGTAGGGGCGGCAGGGTAGCCTAGTGGTTAGAGTGTAGGGGGGGCAGGGTAGCCTAGTGGTTAGAGTGTAGGGGGGGCAGGGTAGCCTAGTGGTTAGAGTGGAGGGGCGGCAGGGTAGCCTAGTGGTTAGAGTGTAGAGGCGGCAGGGTAGCCTAGTGGTTAGAGTGTAGAGGCGGCAGGGTAGCCTAGTGGTTAGAGTGTAGGGGCGGCAGGGTAGCCTAGTGGTTAGAGTGGAGGGGTGGCAGGGTAGCCTAGTGGTTAGAGTGTAGAGGCGGCAGGGTAGCCTAGTGGTTAGAGTGTAGGGGGGGTAGCAGGGTAGGGGGGGTAGCAGGGTAGCCTAGTGGTTAGAGTGTAGAGGCGGCAGGGTAGCCTAGTGGTTAGAGTGTAGGGGGGGTAGCAGGGTAGGGGGGGTAGCAGGGTAGCCTAGTGGTTAGAGTGTAGAGGAGGCAAGTAGCCTAGTGGTTAGAGTGTAGGGGCGGCAGGGTAGCCTAGTGGATAGAGTGGAGGGGCGGCAGGGTAGCCTAGTGGTTAGAGTGTAGAGGCGGCAGGGTAGCCTAGTGGTTAGAGTGTAGGGGCGGCAGGGTAGCCTAGTGGTTAGAGTGTAGGGGGGGCAGGGTAGCCTAGTGGTTAGAGTGGAGGGGCGGCAGGGTAGCCTAGTGGTTAGAGTGTAGAGGCGGCAGGGTAGCCTAGTGGTTAGAGTGTAGGGGCGGCAGGGTAGCCTAGTGGTTAGAGTGGAGGGGCGGCAGGGTAGCCTAGTGGTTAGAGTGTAGAGGCGGCAGGGTAGGCTAGTGGTTAGAGTGTAGGGGCGGCAGGGTAGCCTAGTGGTTAGAGTGGAGGGGCGGCAGGGTAGCCTAGTGGTTAGAGTGTAGGGGCGGCAGGGTAGCCTAGTGGTTAGAGTGGAGGGGCGGCAGGGTAGCCTAGTGGTTAGAGTGTAGAGGCGGCAGGGTAGCCTAGTGGTTAGAGTGTAGGGGCGGCAGGGTAGCCTAGTGGTTAGAGTGGAGGGGCGGCAGGGTAGCCTAGTGGTTAGAGTGTAGGGGCGGCAGGGTAGCCTAGTGGTTAGAGTGTAGGGACGGCAGGGTAGCCTAGTGGTTAGAGTGTAGAGGCGGCAGGGTAGCCTAGTGGTTAGAGTGTAGGGGCGGCAGGGTAGCCTAGTGGTTAGAGTGGAGGGGCGGCAGGGTAGCCTAGTGGTTAGAGTGTAGAGGCGGCAGGGTAGCCTAGTGGTTAGAGTGTAGGGGCGGCAGGGTAGCCTAGTGGTTAGAGTGGAGGGGCGGCAGGGTAGCCTAGTGGTTAGAGTGGAGGGGCGGCAGGGTAGCCTAGTGGTTAGAGTGGAGGGGCGGCAGGGTAGCCTAGTGGTTAGAGTGTAGGGGCGGCAGGGTAGCCTAGTGGTTAGAGTGTAGGGGGGGCAGGGTAGCCTAGTGGTTAGAGTGTAGGGGCGGCAGGGTAGCCTAGTGGTTAGAGTGTAGGGGCGGCAGGTAGCCTAGTGGTTAGAGTGTAGGGGCGGCAGGGTAGCCTAGTGGTTAGAGTGTAGGGGCGGCAGGGTAGCCTAGTGGTTAGAGTGTAGGGGCGGCAGGTAGCCTAGTGGTTAGAGTGGAGGGGCGGCAGGGTAGCCTAGTGGTTAGAGTGTAGGGGCGGCAGGTAGCCTAGTGGTTAGAGTGGAGGGGCGGCAGGGTAGCCTAGTGGTTAGAGTGGAGGGGCGACAGGGTAGCCTAGTGGTTAGAGTGGAGGGGCGGCAGGGTAGCCTAGTGGTTAGAGTGGAGGGGCGGCAGGGTAGCCTAGTGGTTAGAGTGGAGGGGCGGCAGGGTAGCCTAGTGGTTAGAGTGTAGGGGCGGCAGGGTAGCCTAGTGGTTAGAGTGTAGGGGGGGCAGGGTAGCCTAGTGGTTAGAGTGTAGGGGCGGCAGGGTAGCCTAGTGGTTAGAGTGTAGGGGCGGCAGGTAGCCTAGTGGTTAGAGTGGAGGGGCGGCAGGGTAGCCTAGTGGTTAGAGTGTAGGGGCGGCAGGTAGCCTAGTGGTTAGAGTGGAGGGGCGGCAGGGTAGCCTAGTGGTTAGAGTGGAGGGGCGACAGGGTAGCCTAGTGGTTAGAGTGGAGGGGCGGCAGGGTAGCCTAGTGGTTAGAGTGGAGGGGCGGCAGGGTAGCCTAGTGGTTAGAGTGTAGGGGCGGCAGGTAGCCTAGTGGTTAGAGTGGAGGGGCGGCAGGGTAGCCTAGTGGTTAGAGTGTAGGGGCGGCAGGGTAGCCTAGTGGTTCGAGTGTAGGGGCGGCAGGTAGCCTAGTGGTTAGAGTGTAGGGGCGGCAGGGTAGCCTAGTGGTTAGAGTGTAGGGGCGGCAGGGTAGCCTAGTGGTTAGAGTGTAGGGGCGGCAGGTAGCCTAGTGGTTAGAGTGGAGGGGCGGCAGGGTAGCCTAGTGGTTAGAGTGTAGGGGCGGCAGGTAGCCTAGTGGTTAGAGTGGAGGGGCGGCAGGGTAGCCTAGTGGTTAGAGTGGAGGGGCGACAGGGTAGCCTAGTGGTTAGAGTGGAGGGGCGGCAGGGTAGCCTAGTGGTTAGAGTGGAGGGGCGGCAGGGTAGCCTAGTGGTTAGAGTGGAGGGGCGGCAGGGTAGCCTAGTGGTTAGAGTGTAGGGGCGGCAGGGTAGCCTAGTGGTTAGAGTGTAGGGGGGGCAGGGTAGCCTAGTGGTTAGAGTGTAGGGGCGGCAGGGTAGCCTAGTGGTTAGAGTGTAGGGGCGGCAGGTAGCCTAGTGGTTAGAGTGGAGGGGCGGCAGGGTAGCCTAGTGGTTAGAGTGTAGAGGCGGCAGGGTAGGCTAGTGGTTAGAGTGTAGGGGCGGCAGGGTAGCCTAGTGGTTAGAGTGGAGGGGCGGCAGGGTAGCCTAGTGGTTAGAGTGTAGGGGCGGCAGGGTAGCCTAGTGGTTAGAGTGGAGGGGCGGCAGGGTAGCCTAGTGGTTAGAGTGTAGAGGCGGCAGGGTAGCCTAGTGGTTAGAGTGTAGGGGCGGCAGGGTAGCCTAGTGGTTAGAGTGGAGGGGCGGCAGGGTAGCCTAGTGGTTAGAGTGTAGGGGCGGCAGGGTAGCCTAGTGGTTAGAGTGTAGGGACGGCAGGGTAGCCTAGTGGTTAGAGTGTAGAGGCGGCAGGGTAGCCTAGTGGTTAGAGTGTAGGGGCGGCAGGGTAGCCTAGTGGTTAGAGTGGAGGGGCGGCAGGGTAGCCTAGTGGTTAGAGTGTAGAGGCGGCAGGGTAGCCTAGTGGTTAGAGTGTAGGGGCGGCAGGGTAGCCTAGTGGTTAGAGTGGAGGGGCGGCAGGGTAGCCTAGTGGTTAGAGTGGAGGGGCGGCAGGGTAGCCTAGTGGTTAGAGTGGAGGGGCGGCAGGGTAGCCTAGTGGTTAGAGTGTAGGGGCGGCAGGGTAGCCTAGTGGTTAGAGTGTAGGGGGGGCAGGGTAGCCTAGTGGTTAGAGTGTAGGGGCGGCAGGGTAGCCTAGTGGTTAGAGTGTAGGGGCGGCAGGTAGCCTAGTGGTTAGAGTGTAGGGGCGGCAGGGTAGCCTAGTGGTTAGAGTGTAGGGGCGGCAGGGTAGCCTAGTGGTTAGAGTGTAGGGGCGGCAGGTAGCCTAGTGGTTAGAGTGGAGGGGCGGCAGGGTAGCCTAGTGGTTAGAGTGTAGGGGCGGCAGGTAGCCTAGTGGTTAGAGTGGAGGGGCGGCAGGGTAGCCTAGTGGTTAGAGTGGAGGGGCGACAGGGTAGCCTAGTGGTTAGAGTGGAGGGGCGGCAGGGTAGCCTAGTGGTTAGAGTGGAGGGGCGGCAGGGTAGCCTAGTGGTTAGAGTGGAGGGGCGGCAGGGTAGCCTAGTGGTTAGAGTGTAGGGGCGGCAGGGTAGCCTAGTGGTTAGAGTGTAGGGGGGGCAGGGTAGCCTAGTGGTTAGAGTGTAGGGGCGGCAGGGTAGCCTAGTGGTTAGAGTGTAGGGGCGGCAGGTAGCCTAGTGGTTAGAGTGGAGGGGCGGCAGGGTAGCCTAGTGGTTAGAGTGTAGGGGCGGCAGGTAGCCTAGTGGTTAGAGTGGAGGGGCGGCAGGGTAGCCTAGTGGTTAGAGTGGAGGGGCGACAGGGTAGCCTAGTGGTTAGAGTGGAGGGGCGGCAGGGTAGCCTAGTGGTTAGAGTGGAGGGGCGGCAGGGTAGCCTAGTGGTTAGAGTGTAGGGGCGGCAGGTAGCCTAGTGGTTAGAGTGGAGGGGCGGCAGGGTAGCCTAGTGGTTAGAGTGTAGGGACGGCAGGGTAGCCTAGTGGTTAGAGTGTAGGGGCGGCAGGTAGCCTAGTGGTTAGAGTGTAGGGGCGGCAGGGTAGCCTAGTGGTTAGAGTGTAGGGGCGGCAGGGTAGCCTAGTGGTTAGAGTGTAGGGGCGGCAGGTAGCCTAGTGGTTAGAGTGGAGGGGCGGCAGGGTAGCCTAGTGGTTAGAGTGTAGGGGCGGCAGGTAGCCTAGTGGTTAGAGTGGAGGGGCGGCAGGGTAGCCTAGTGGTTAGAGTGGAGGGGCGACAGGGTAGCCTAGTGGTTAGAGTGGAGGGGCGGCAGGGTAGCCTAGTGGTTAGAGTGGAGGGGCGGCAGGGTAGCCTAGTGGTTAGAGTGGAGGGGCGGCAGGGTAGCCTAGTGGTTAGAGTGTAGGGGCGGCAGGGTAGCCTAGTGGTTAGAGTGTAGGGGGGGCAGGGTAGCCTAGTGGTTAGAGTGTAGGGGCGGCAGGGTAGCCTAGTGGTTAGAGTGTAGGGGCGGCAGGTAGCCTAGTGGTTAGAGTGGAGGGGCGGCAGGGTAGCCTAGTGGTTAGAGTGTAGGGGCGGCAGGTAGCCTAGTGGTTAGAGTGGAGGGGCGGCAGGGTAGCCTAGTGGTTAGAGTGGAGGGGCGATAGGGTAGCCTAGTGGTTAGAGTGGAGGGGCGGCAGGGTAGCCTAGTGGTTAGAGTGGAGGGGCGGCAGGGTAGCCTAGTGGTTAGAGTGTAGGGGCGGCAGGTAGCCTAGTGGTTAGAGTGGAGGGGCGGCAGGGTAGCCTAGTGGTTAGAGTGGAGGGGCGGCAGGGTAGCCTAGTGGTTAGAGTGGAGGGCGGCAGGGTAGCCTAGTGGTTAGAGTGTAGGGGCGGCAGGGTAGCCTAGTGGTTAGAGTGTAGAGGCGGCAGGGTAGCCTAGTGGTTAGAGTGGAGGGGGGGCAGGGTAGCCTAGTGGTTAGAGTGTAGGGGCGGCAGGGTAGCCTAGTGGTTAGAGTGTAGGGACGGCAGGGTAGCCTAGTGGTTAGAGTGTAGGGGCGGCAGGGTAGCCTAGTGGTTAGAGTGGAGGGGCGGCAGGGTAGCCTAGTGGTTAGAGTGGAGGGGCGGCAGGGTAGCCTAGTGGTTAGAGTGTAGGGGCGGCAGGGTAGCCTAGTGGTTAGAGTGTAGGGGCGGCAGGGTAGCCTAGTGGTTAGAGTGTAGGGGCGGCAGGGTAGCCTAGTGGTTAGAGTGGAGGGGCGGCAGGGTAGCCTAGTGGTTAGAGTGTAGGGGCGGCAGGGTAGCCTAGTGGTTAGAGTGTAGGGGCGGCAGGGTAGCCTAGTGGTTAGAGTGTAGGGGCGGCAGGGTAGCCTAGTGGTTAGAGTGTAGGGGCGGCAGGGTAGCCTAGTGGTTAGAGTGTAGGGGCGGCAGGGTAGCCTAGTGGTTAGAGTGTAGGGGCGGCAGGTATCCTAGTGGTTAGAGTGTAGGGGCGGCAGGGTAGCCTAGTGGTTAGAGTGTAGGGGCGCCAGGGTAGCCTAGTGGTTAGAGTGTAGGGGCGGCAGGTATCCTAGTGGTTAGAGTGTAGGGGCGGCAGGGTAACCTAGTGGTTAGAGTGTAGGGGCGACAGGGTAACCTAGTGGTTAGAGTGTAGGGGCGGCAGGGTAACCCAGTGGTTAGAATGTAGGGGCGGCAGGGTAGCCTAGTGGTTAGAGTGTAGAGGCGGCAGGGTAGCCTAGTGGTTAGAGTGTAGGGGCGGCAGGGTAGCCTAGTGGTTAGAGTGTAGAGGCGGCAGGGTAGCCTAGTGGTTAGAGTGTAGGGGGGGTAGCAGGGTAGGGGGGGTAGCAGGGTAGCCTAGTGGTTAGAGTGTAGGGGCGACAGGGTAGCCTAGTGGTTAGAGTGTAGGGGGGGTAGCAGGGTAGGGGGGGTAGCAGGGTAGCCTAGTGGTTAGAGTGTAGAGGCGGCAGGGTAGCCTAGTGGTTAGAGTGTAGAGGAGGCAGGTAGCCTAGTGGTTAGAGTGTAGGGGCGGCAGGGTAGCCTAGTGGATAGAGTGTAGGGGGGTAGCAGGGTAGGGGGGGTAGCAGGGTAGGGGCGGCAGGGTAGCCTAGTGGTTAGAGTGTAGGGGGGGTAGCAGGGTAGGGGGGTAGCAGGGTAGCCTAGTGGTTAGAGTGTAGAGGCGGCAGGGTAGCCTAGTGGTTAGAGTGTAGGGGGGGTAGCAGGGTAGGGGGGGTAGCAGGGTAGGGGCGGCAGGGTAGCCTAGTGGTTAGAGTGTAGGGGCGGCAGGGTAGCCTAGTGGTTAGAGTGTAGGGGCGGCAGGGTAGCCTAGTGGTTAGAGTGTAGGGGCGACAGGGTAGCCTAGTGGTTAGAGTGTAGGGGGGGTAGCAGGGTAGGGGGGGTAGCAGGGTAGCCTAGTGGTTAGAGTGTAGGGGCGACAGGGTAGCCTAGTGGTTAGAGTGTAGGGGGGGTAGCAGGGTAGGGGGGGTAGCAGGGTAGCCTAGTGGTTAGAGTGTAGAGGCGGCAGGGTAGCCTAGTGGTTAGAGTGTAGGGGGGGTAGCAGGGTAGGGGGGGTAGCAGGGTAGCCTAGTGGTTAGAGTGTAGAGGCGGCAGGGTAGCCTAGTGGTTAGAGTGTAGAGGAGGCAGGTAGCCTAGTGGATAGAGTGGAGGGGCGGCAGGGTAGCCTAGTGGTTAGAGTGTAGAGGCGGCAGGGTAGCCTAGTGGTTAGAGTGGAGGGGCGGCAGGGTAGCCGAGTGGTTAGAGTGTAGGGGCGGCAGGGTAGCCTAGTGGTTAGAGTGGAGGGGCGGCAGGGTAGCCTAGTGGTTAGAGTGTAGGGGCGGCAGGGTAGCCTAGTGGTTAGAGTGTAGGGGGGGCAGGGTAGCCTAGTGGTTAGAGTGTAGGGGGGGCAGGGTAGCCTAGTGGTTAGAGTGGAGGGGCGGCAGGGTAGCCTAGTGGTTAGAGTGTAGAGGCGGCAGGGTAGCCTAGTGGTTAGAGTGTAGAGGCGGCAGGGTAGCCTAGTGGTTAGAGTGTAGGGGCGGCAGGGTAGCCTAGTGGTTAGAGTGGAGGGGCGGAAGGGTAGGGGGGGTAGCAGGGTAGCCTAGTGGTTAGAGTGTAGAGGTGGCAGGGTAGCCTAGTGGTTAGAGTGTGGAGGAGGCAAGTAGCCTAGTGGTTAGAGTGTAGGCGCGGCAGGGTAGCCTAGTGGATAGAGTGGAGGGGGGGCAGGGTAGCCTAGTGGTTAGAGTGGAGGGGCGGCAGGGTAGCCTAGTGGTTAGAGTGTAGGGGCGGCAGGGTAGCCTAGTGGTTAGAGTGTAGGGGGGGCAGGGTAGCCTAGTGGTTAGAGGGGAGGGGCGGCAGGGTAGCCTAGTGGTTAGAGTGTAGAGGCGGCAGGGTAGCCTAGTGGTTAGAGTGTAGGGGGGGTAGCAGGGTAGGGGGGGTAGCAGGGTAGCCTAGTGGTTAGAGTGTAGAGGCGGCAGGGTAGCCTAGTGGTTAGAGTGTAGGGGGGTTAGCAGGGTAGGGGGGGTAGCAGGGTAGCCTAGTGGTTAGAGTGTAGAGGCGGCAGGGTAGCCTAGTGGTTAGAGTGTAGAGGAGGCAAGTAGCCTAGTGGTTAGAGTGTAGGGGCGGCAGGGTAGCCTAGTGGATAGAGTGGAGGGGGGGCAGGGTAGCCTAGTGGTTAGAGTGGAGGGGCGGCAGGGTAGCCTAGTGGTTAGAGTGGAGGGGCGGCAGGGTAGCCTAGTGGTTAGAGTGTAGGGGGGGCAGGGTAGCCTAGTGGTTAGAGTGGAGGGGCGGCAGGGTAGCCTAGTGGTTAGAGTGTAGAGGTGGCAGGGTAGCCTAGTGGTTAGAGTGTAGGGGCGGCAGGGTAGCCTAGTGGTTAGAGTGGAGGGGCGGCAGGGTAGCCTAGTGGTTAGAGTGTAGAGGCGGCAGGGTAGCCTAGTGGTTAGAGTGTAGGGGCGGCAGGGTAGCCTAGTGGTTAGAGTGGAGGGGCGGCAGGGTAGCCTAGTGGTTAGAGTGTAGGGGCGGCAGGGTAGCCTAGTGGTTAGAGTGTAGGGGCGGCAGGGTAGCCTAGTGGTTAGAGTGGAGGGGCGGCAGGGTAGCCTAGTGGTTAGAGTGTAGAGGCGGCAGGGTAGCCTAGTGGTTAGAGTGTAGGGGCGGCAGGGTAGCCTAGTGGTTAGAGTGGAGGGGCGGCAGGGTAGCCTAGTGGTTAGAGTGTAGGGGCGGCAGGGTAGCCTAGTGGTTAGAGTGTAGGGGGGGCAGGGTAGCCTAGTGGTTAGAGTGTAGAGGCGGCAGGGTAGCCTAGTGGTTAGAGTGTAGGGGCGGCAGGGTAGCCTAGTGGTTAGAGTGGAGGGGCGGCAGGGTAGCCTAGTGGTTAGAGTGTAGAGGCGGCAGGGTAGCCTAGTGGTTAGAGTGTAGGGGCGGCAGGGTAGCCTAGTGGTTAGAGTGGAGGGGCGGCAGGGTAGCCTAGTGGTTAGAGTGGAGGGGCGGCAGGGTAGCCTAGTGGTTAGAGTGGAGGGGCGGCAGGGTAGCCTAGTGGTTAGAGTGTAGGGGCGGCAGGGTAGCCTAGTGGTTAGAGTGTAGGGGGGGCAGGGTAGCCTAGTGGTTAGAGTGTAGGGGCGGCAGGGTAGCCTAGTGGTTAGAGTGTAGGGGCGGCAGGGTAGCCAAGTGGTTAGAGTGGAGGGGCGGCAGGGTAGCCTAGTGGTTAGAGTGTAGGGGCGGCAGGGTAGCCCAGTGGTTAGAGTGGAGGGGCGGCAGGGTAGCCTAGTGGTTAGAGTGGAGGGGCGGCAGGGTAGCCTAGTGGTTAGAGTGTTGGACTAGTAACCGGAAGGTTGCAAGTTCAAATCCCCGAGCTGACAAGGTACAAATCTGTCGTTCTGCCCCTGAACAGGCAGTTAACCCACTGTTCCTAGGCCGTCATTGAAAATAATAATTTGTTCTTAACTAAAATTATGGGCCCGGCAAAATGTCCAGCGCCACATTTCCATAACGGAAACCCGGAGCTAACTGGACCGGGAAAGACCCCAGAACAGTTGATACAATGTAGCTAGTTTGCTCGTGCAAGCTTCGAGTCGGTCCCAGTTGATACAACGTTGCTAGTTTGCTCGTGCAAGCTTCGAGTCGGTCCCAGTTGATACAATGTTGCTAGTTTGCTCGTGCAAGCTTTGAGTAAACCTTTATGCGTTATAATAAATAAAACATTGTGCGCTGATCTTGTCTGATGCTTTAAGCACACTGTTTAATAATATAATTAAGACACACAAATGACTCAAGAGGGAGCTAGAGATCAAGATAAGCAATAAACCTGTTCCTGACCGTGCTCCTCCTGCTTCCCAGATTCTGCCGTTACGCTCCTGGAGTTGACGGTCATCGACAACACCAGGGTCGGCAACCTTTCTCGTGTGGAATTTATCGTACCGTTTCTACCGATCTCGTGTGGAATTTATCGTACCGTTAAATACACGTTTAAAAACATTTCACCCGTCAATTGGTCAAAAGATCAGACGACTCTGGATACACCAAAATGTTGTTGTTGTTGTTGTTGTTGTTGTCGGGGACAGCCCTAGAATGAGTGTTACCTGTAAATCCTTCAGTACAGCTTGGGTCCTGTAGAGTAGCAGCAGATGAACGTCACTGTCCCTAAGACTGAAGTTATTCTCCAGAATCTGCAGAACCTCGATACGTGGTCGCACCGCACGAGAGCCATCGCTGCAGAACGGCCGTAACCACGCCAACAGGTCATCAGAACTGACCACAGAGTCACTGGGAGACAGAGAGACAGTCAGACAGACAGACAGAGATACAGACAGACAGAGATACAGACAGACAGACAGATAGAGATACAGACAGACAGAGATACAGACAGACAGACAGACAGACAGACAGACAGACAGACAGACAGGCAGACAGACAGAGATACAGACAGACAGACAGACAGAGATACAGGCAGACAGAGACACAGACAGACAGAGATACAGACAGACAGACAGACAGACAGGCGGACAGACAGAGATACAGACAGACAGACAGACAGGCAGACAGACAGAGATACAGACAGACAGAGATACAGACAGACAGGCAGACAGAGACACAGACAGACAGGCAGACAGGCAGACAGGCAGACAGAGACACAGACAGAGACAGAGATACAGACAGACAGACAGACAGAGATACAGACAGACAGAGATACAGACAGACAGGCAGACAGAGACACAGACAGACAGGCAGACAGGCAGACAGGCAGACAGGCAGACAGACAGGCAGACAGGCAGACAGACAGACAGACAGACAGAGATACAGACAGACAGGCAGACAGAGACACAGACAGACAGAGACACAGACAGACAGAGACACAGACAGAGACAGACAGACAGAGACACAGACAGACAGAGACACAGACAGAGACACAGACAGAGACACAGACAGACAGACAGACAGACAGACAGGCAGACAGAGACACAGACAGACAGACAGACAGGCAGACAGAGACACAGACAGACAGACAGACAGACAGACAGACAGACAGACAGACAGACAGAGACACAGACAGACAGACAGACAGGCAGACAGAGACACAGACAGACAGACAGATAGAGATACAGACAGACAGAGATACAGACAGACAGGCAGACAGATACACAGACAGACAGAGACACAGACAGACAGAGACACAGACAGACAGAGACACAGACAGACAGAGACACAGGCAGACAGAGACACAGACAGACAGAGACACGCAGACAGAGCCACAGACAGACAGACAGACAGGCAGACAGGCAGACAGAGATACAGACAGACAGACAGGCAGACAGGCAGACAGAGACACAGACAGACAGAGACACAGACAGACAGATACGTGTTATGTGTGTGTTATAGCAGCAGCTAAAGTAGTGTGTGGTTGAGTCTCTCTCACCCGCTCTGGACGTGGTTGTGCACTGCAGTGACCATGCCCTCCAACACCATGAGGGGTTCTGGGTAATCATTCACCACCTCCTCGTCTCCGCTGGCAAAAACAACAGACAGGATTCAGAACAGGCAGACAAACATGATTCAGCACAGACAAACAGACAGGGTTAAACACAGACAAACAGACAGGGTTCAACACAGACAGACTGACAGGTTTCAACACAGACAGACTGACAGGTTTCAACACAGAAAGACAGACAGGATTCTGCACAGACAGACAGACAGACAGGGTTCTGCACAGACAGACAGACAGGATTCAACACAGACAGACGGACAGGATTCAGCACAGACAGACAGACAGGATTCTGCACAGACAGACTGACAGGTTTCAGCACAGACAGACAGACATGGTTCAACACAGACAGACAGACAGGGTTCAACACAGACAGACAGACAGGATTCAACACAGACAGACAGGGTTCAACACAGACAGACAGGGTTCAACACAGACAGACAGGGTTCAACACAGACAGACAGACAGGATTCAACACAGACAGACAGGGTTCAACACAGACAGACAGGATTCAACACAGACAGACAGACAGGATTCAACACAGACAGACAGACAGGGTTCAACACAGACAGACAGACAGGGTTCAACACAGACAGACAGACAGGGTTCAACACAGACAGACAGACAGGGTTCAACACAGACAGACAGACAGGGTTCAACACAGACAGACAGACAGGATTCAACACAGACAGACAGACAGGGTTCAACACAGACAGACAGACAGGATTCAACACAGACAGACAGACAGGATTCAACACAGACAGACAGGGTTCTGCACAGACAGACAGACATGGTTCAACACAGACAGACAGACAGAAAGGATTCAACACAGACAGACAGGGTTCAACACAGACAGACAGACAGACAGGGTTCAACACAGACAGACAGACAGGATTCAACACAGACAGGATTCAACACAGACAGCTGTTAGTTCTGCTATCTGGCGTTCCCAGAGACAGGGTTCAACACAGACAGACAGATAGGATTCAACACAGACAGACAGACAGGATTCAACACAGACAGCTGTTAGTTCTGCTATCTGGCGTTCCCAGAGACAGGGTTCAACACAGACAGACAGATAGGATTCAACACAGACAGATAGGATTCAACACAGACAGACAGGATTCAACACAGACAGACAGGGTTCAACACAGACAGATAGACAGGATTCAACACAGACAGACAGACAGGGTTCAACACAGACAGACAGACAGGATTCAACACAGACAGACAGGATTCAACACAGACAGACAGACAGGATTCAACACAGACAGCTGTTAGTTCTGCTATCTGGCGTTCCCAGAGACAGGGTTCAACACAGACAGACAGATAGGATTCAACACAGACAGACAGACAGGATTAAACACAGACAGCTGTTAGTTCTGCTATCTGGCGTTCCCAGAGAGCTCTCTTCCAGTATCATGTTATTTTCAGGGCCTGCAGTCCCAGCTTTGCTGCAGAGGAATCGTGTCACCAGAGGCGACACATTTTTTTTTTTACAAAGACATAAAAATAAAAAAATATTTTCCCTGACTCAACTCCACTAAGCTGCAAGGCGCACACACACACACACACACACACACACACACACACACACACACACACACACACACACACACACACACACACACACACACACACACACACACACACACACACACACACACACACACACACACACACACACACACACGTTTGCTACGTACAAAAAATTCAAAGATAACGCATCATTTCTACACAGCACAATCACCATTCAAATGATTTCTCTCACACACACACACACACACCTTGTATGACAGATACAAAGGACATCCATTAGTCAGAGACCCAGGTTTTCATTCTGTTACAGAAAAACAATACGGGCCTGCGTCACACAATGACAATATAGACTAGATTATATACACCAGGCTATCCTAAACACTTGACTATATACACCAGGCTATCCTAAACACTTGACTATATACACCAGGCTATCCTAAACACTCGACTATATACACCAGACTATATACACCAGACTATATACACCAGACTATATACACCAGACTATATTCACCAGACTATCCTAAACACTCAACTATATACACCAGACTATATACACCAGACTATATACACCAGACTATATACACCAGACTATATACACCAGACTATATACACCAGACTATATACACCAGACTATATACACCAGACTATATACACCAGACTATCCTAAACACTAGACTATATACACCAGACTATATACACCAGACTATCCTAAACACTAGACTATATACACCAGACTATCCTAAACACTAGACTATATACACCAGACTATATACACCAGACTATCCTAAACACTAGACTATATACACCAGACTATATACACCAGACAATATACACCAGACTATCCTAAACACTAGACTATATACACCAGACTATATACACCAGACTATATACACCAGACTATCCTAAACACTCGACTATATACACCAGACTATATACACCAGACAATATACACCAGACTATCCTAAACACTCGACTATATACACCAGACTATATACACCAGACAATATACACCAGACTATCCTAAACACTAGACGATATACACCAGACTATATACACTAGACTATATACACCTGACTATATACACTAGACTATCCTATACACCAGGCTATATACACCAGACTATCCTAAACACTAGACGATATACACCAGACTATATACACTAGACTATATACACTAGACTATATACACTAGACTATATACACCTGACTATATACACTAGACTATCCTATACACCAGACTATATACACCAGACTATCCTATACACCAGACTATATACACCAGACTATCCTAAACACTAGACGATATACACTAGACGATATACACTAGACTATATACACTAGACTATATACACTAGACTATATACACTAGACTATATACACTAGACGATATACACCAGACTATATACACTAGACTATCCTATACACCAGACTATATACACCAGATTATATACACCAGATGATCCTAAACACTAGACAATATACACCAGACTATCCTAAACACTAGACTATATACACTAGACAATATACACCAGACTATAAACACCAGACTATATACACTAGACAATATACACCAGACTATCCTATACACCAGACTATATACACCAGACTATCCTAAACACTAGACTATATACACCAGACTATATACACCAGACTATCCTAAACACTAGACTATATACACTAGACAATATACACCAGACTATATACACCAGACTATATACACTAGACAATATACACCAGACTATCCTATACACCAGACTATATACACCAGACTATCCTAAACACTAGACTATATACACTAGACTATATACACCAGACTATATACACCAGACTAAATACACCAGACTATATACACTCAACTATCCTAAACACTAGACTATATACACTAGACTATATACACCAGACTATATACACCAGACTAAATACACCAGACTATATACACTCAACTATCCTAAACACTAGACTATATACACCAGACTATCCTAAACACTAGACTATATACACCAGACTATCCTAAACACCAGACTATATACACCAGGCTATCCTAAACACTAGACTATATACACCAGACTATCCTAAACACCAGACTATATACACCAGGCTATCCTATACACTAGACCATATACAGAGAGGAAGAAAGAGGGAGAGAGAAAGAGAGAGAGAAGTAGAGAGAGAGAGAGAGAAGGAGAGAGAGAGAGAGAGATGTAGAGAGAGAGAGAAGTAGAGAGAGAGAGAAGTAGAGAGAGAGAGAGAGAGAGAGAGAAATAGAGAGAGAGAGAGAGAGAGAGAGAGAGAAGTAGAGAGAGAGAGAGAAGTAGAGAGAGAGAGAGAGAGAAGTAGAGAGAGAGAGAGAGAGAGAGAGACAGATGAGGTAAAAGGAGGAGTTTATACCTGAGGGCAGAGACTACATTCTCCACAGCCACCTGCAGAACGGTTTTGATTGACAGGTCCAGGTTGCCCACAGCGATGCCCAGCAGCTCTCCGATTTGCTCCAGTGGCTGTCCGTCTGTCGCCATGGTGACAGCCAGGGCCTGGACTTTGGACCGTTCAGAACGGGAGAGATCATAGGTACGACTGTAGTTCTGCAACCGTTCCTGAGAGAGAGAGAGAGAGATCATAGGTACGACTGTAGCTCTGCAACCGTTCCTGAGAGAGAGAGAGAGAGAGAGAGAGAGAGTAGGGGAGAGAGAGAGAGAGTAGGGGAGAGAGAGTAGGGGGGAGAGAGAGTAGGGGGGAGAGAGAGTAGGGGAGAGAGAGAGAGAGAGAGAGCGTAGGGGAGAGAGAGAGAGAGTAGGGGAGAGAGAGAGAGTAGGGGAGAGAGAGAGAGAGAGAGAGAGAGAGCGTAGGGGAGAGAGAGTAGGGGAGAGAGAGAGAGAGAGAGCGTAGGGGAGAGAGAGAGTAGGGGAGAGAGAGTAGGGGAGAGAGAGAGAGAGAGAGAGAGAGTAGGGGAGAGAGAGAGAGAGAGAGCGTAGGGGAGAGAGAGAGAGTAGGGGAGAGAGAGAGAGTGTAGGGGAGAGAGAGAGAGAGACAGAGAGTAGGGAAGAGAGAGAGAGAGAGTAGGGAAGAGAGAGAGAGAGAGAGAGAGAGAGAGAGAGTAGGGAAGAGAGAGAGAGAGAGAGAGAGATTGAGTAGGGGGGAGAGAGAGTAGGGGGGAGAGAGAGTAGGGGAGAGAGAGAGTAGGGGAGAGAGAGAGAGTAGGGGAGAGAGAGTAGGGGAGAGAGAGAGAGAGAGAGAGAGAGAGAGAGAGAGCGTAGGGGAGAGAGAGAGAGAGTAGGGGAGAGAGAGAGAGAGAGCATAGGGGAGAGAGAGTAGGGGAGAAAGAGTAGGGGAGAGAGAGAGAGTAGGGGAGAGAGAGAGAGAAAGAGTAGGGAAGAGAGAGAGAGAGAGCGTAGGGGAGAGAGAGAGTAGGGGAGAGAGAGTAGGGGAGAGAGAGAGAGAGTAGGGGAGAGAGAGAGAGAGAGAGAGAGAGAGAGTAGGGGAGAGAGAGATAGAGAGAGAGAGTAGGGAAGAGAGAGAGAGAGAGAGAGAGAGAGAGTAGGGAAGAGAGAGAGAGAGAGAGAGTGTGAGAGAGAGAGAGAGAGAGAGAGAGAGAGTAGGGAAGAGAGAGAGAGAGGCAGAGAGACAGAGATGTGCCTGTTTCTGTGTGTGTTCATTCCAGTGTGTAGAGTTGACAGCTTCAGTGCCATAAGGCTCTCATTTTAAACATCAACATGAAACAGCTTTAATATCACTGGTCCCTGCACAGCTCAACACAAACTGTCAGCTGACAGACAGACATAATCATATATATGATGTAGTTTTAGTGCACCAGGGTGAGGGAGAGTTGTGTAAGCTCCCAGAGTAATGCCTAGGCTTTAGCTCAAATGGATAACTTCACGTTGACTCGGGGTTTGACAACTGATCAGTTCTATTTATCATTACAGAAGCACCTGAATGACTCAGTCATGAGTCACAGGAAGGGGAGGAGTTACCTGGTTGCTATCTTTGAGTGACAGGATGAAGGAGTGGCCTAGCGTGTCCAGGTGAGCCAAGGACTGCTGCAGGTGGGAGAGGGCGTGGTCAAAGCTGGAGGTGTCGCTTCTGTCTGACTCCACGTCGTCTACGCCCCTTTTTCTACTCTTCTCTCTGAGCTGCCGCAGAGCCTTCATCCCCCTCTTCATCACCTCCACCCGCACACTCACACTGAGCTAGGACAGGAGAGAGAGGGGTTAACACACTGAGCTAGGACAGGAGAGAGAGAGAGAGGGGTTAACACACTGAGCTAGGACAGGAGAGAGAGAGAGAGGGGTTAACACACTGAGCTAGGACAGGAGAGAGAGAGAGAGAGAGAGAGAGAGAGAGAGAGAGAGAGAGAGAGAGAGAGAGAGAGAGAGAGAGAGAGAGAGAGAGAGAGAGAGAGAGAGGGGTTAACACACTGAGCTAGGACAGGAGAGAGAGAGAGAGAGAGAGAGAGAGAGAGAGAGAGAGAGAGAGAGAGAGGGGTTAACACACTGAGCTAGGACAGGAGAGAGAGTGAGAGAGAGAGAGAGAGAGGGGTTAACACACTGAGCTAGGACAGGAGAGAGAGAGAGAGAGAGGGGTTAACACACTGAGCTAGGACAGGAGAGAGAGAGAGAGGGGTTAACACCACACTCTCCTGTCTCTATTAACTTGAAACTTTTGTAAGTGTGATGTTTACTGTTCAGAGAGAGTGAAAGAAAGAAAGACAGAGAGAGAGATAAAGAGACAGTGGATAGTCATTAATCAATGGCGTGTCAGGGGACGATTGATAACGAGGAGGGACATGCCAGGGGCTTTAGAAGAGGAGGGACAGGAGGGACATGCCAGGGGCTTTAGAAGAGGGGGGACATGCCAGGGGCTTTAGAAGAGGAGGGACATGCCAGGGACTTTAGAAGAGGGGGGACATGCCAGGGGCTTTAGAAGAGGAGGGACATGCCAGGGGCTTTAGAAGAGGAGGGACCTGCCAGGGGCTTTAGAAGAGGAGGGACAGGGGGGACATGCCAGGGACTTTAGAAGAGGAGGGACAGGGGGGACATGCCAGGGGCTTTAGAAGAAAGGGACATGGTGGACATGCCAGGGGCTTTAGAAGAGGAGGGACATGCCAGGGACTTTAGAAGAGGGGGGACATGCCAGTGGCTTTAGAAGAGGAGGGACATGCCAGGGGCTTTAGAAGAGGAGGGACCTGCCAGGGGCTTTAGAAGAGGAGGGACAGGGGGGACATGCCAGGGACTTTAGAAGAGGAGGGACAGGGGGTACATGCCAGGGGCTTTAGAAGAGGAGGGACAGGGGGGACATGCCAGGGGCTTTAGAAGAAAGGGACATGGTGGACATGCCAGGGGCTTTAGAAGAGGAGGGACAGGAGTGACATACCAGGGGCTTTAGAAGAGGAGGGACAGGAGGGACATGCCAGGGGCTTTAGAAGAGGGGGGACATGGTGGACATGCCAGGGGCTTTAGAAGAGGAGGGACAGGAGGGACATGTCAGGGGCTTTAGAAGAGGAGGGACATGCCAGGGGCTTTAGAAGAGGGGGGACATGCCAGGGGCTTTAGAAGAGGGGGGACATGCCAGGGGCTTTAGAATAGGGGGGACAGGGGGGACATGCCAGGGACTTTAGAAGAGGGGGGACAGGGGGGACATGCCAGGGGCTTTAGAAGAGGGGGAACATGGTGGACATGCCAGGGGCTTTAGAAGAGGGGGGACATGCCAGGGGATTTAGAAGAGGGGGGACATGCCAGGGGATTTAGAAGAGGGGGGACATGCCAGGGGCTTTAGAAGAGGGGGGACAGGGGGGACATGCCAGGGACTTTAGAAGAGGGGGGACAGGGGGGACATGCCAGGGGCTTTAGAAGAGGGGGAACATGGTGGACATGCCAGGGGCTTTAGAAGAGGGGGGACATGCCAGGGGATTTAGAAGAGGGGGGACATGCCAGGGGATTTAGAAGAGGGGGGACATGCCAGGGGCTTTAGAAGAGGGGGAACATGGTGGACATGTCAGGGGCTTTAGAAGAGGGGGGACATGCCCGGGGATTTAGAAGAGGATGCAGGGTGAAGAGCGAGGAGGAGAGGACGCTTCCATTGAAAGGCCTCAGTGATCAATTACCACCCAGGAAAATTACAATCCTCCCCATTTCCATACTAAAGAACAAAACCTGGGGAGGAAGTGGTTAGCCCCGACCTCCCGCCTCTCACATGGCCTCCTGGGGGATGGATCGAACCATAGAGGGGGGGTGAAAGGTTAGTATTTAGATCAAGGAGACAGACAGCTGTTCCCACTGGTATATGGATGAGGGAGAGGAATGGAAAGGGAGGAGAGAGAAGAGTATCGGAGGTAAAGAGGGAGGGTGTTGATTAAAGCTAATGTCTAGGTTAAAAGCTCAGTGGGTGAGAGGTGCCTGCTGGGAGATGGAGTTTAACGGCTCTGAAGTCAAAGGAGGATCAATAAACTCACCTGGAGAGAAGAGAGAGGCAGAGGAGAAAGAGCAAGCAGGGGAGAGAGGGGGTTGTATTTGTATATATTATGGATCCCCATTAGTTCCTGTCAAGGCAGCAGCTACTCTTCCTGGGGTTTATTATGGATCTCCATTAGTTCCTGTCAAGGCAGCAGCTACTCTTCCTGGGGTTTATTATGGATCCCCATTAGTTCCTGTCAAGGCAGCAGCTATTCTTCCTGGGGTTTATTATGGATCCCCATTAGTTCCTGCCAAGGCAGCAGCTACTCTTCCTGGGGTTTATTATGGATCCCCATTAGTTCCTGTCAAGGCAGCAGCTACTCTTCCTGGGATTTATTATGGATCCCCATTAGTTCCTGCCAAGGCAGCAGCTACTCTTCCTGGGGTTTATTATGGATCCCCATTAGTTCCTGCCAAGGCAGCAGCTACTCTTCCTGGGGTTTATTATGGATCCCCATTAGTTCCTGCCAGGGCAGCAGCTACTCTTCCTGGGGTTTATTATGGATCCCCATTAGTTCCTGCCAAGGCAGCAGCTACTCTTCCTGGGGTTTATTATGGATCCCCATTAGTTCCTGCCAAGTCAGCAGCTACTCTTCCTGGGGTTTATTATGGATCCCCATTAGTTCCTGTCAAGGCAGCAGCTACTCTTCCTGGGGTTTGTTCCTGTCAAGGCAGCAGCTACTCTTCCTGGGGTTTGTTCCTGTCAAGGCAGCAGCTACTCTTCCTGGGGTTTATTATAGATCCCCATTAGTTCCTGTCAAGGCAGCAGCTACTCTTCCTGGGGTTTATTATGGATCCCCATTAGTTCCTGCCAAGGCAGCAGCTACTCTTCCTGTGGTTTATTATGGATCCCCATTAGTTCCTGTCAAGGCAGCAGCTACTCTTCCTGGGGTTTATTATGGATCCCCATTAGTTCCTGCCAAGGCAGCAGCTACTCTTCCTGGGGTTTATTATGGATCCCCATTAGTTCCTGCCAAGGCAGCAGCTACTCTTCCTGGGGTTTATTATGGATCCCCATTAGTTCCTGTCAAGGCAGCAGCTACTCTTCCTGGGGTTTATTACTGATCCCCATTAGTTTCTGTTCTGATGGAGAGGAGAACGGGACAAGATGAGAGGAGAGAGGGGGTTGGAGAGGAGAATGGGACAAGATGAGAGGAGAAAGGGGGTTGGAGAGGAGAACGGGACAAGATGAGGGGAGAGAGGGGGTTGGAGAGGAGAACGGGACAAGATGAGAGGAGAACGGGACAAGATGAGGGGAGAGGGGGTTGGAGAGGAGAATCGGACAAGATGAGAGGAGAGAGGGGGTTGGAGAGGAGAACGGGACAAGATGAGAGGAGAGAGGGGGTTGGAGAGGAGAATGGGACAAGATGAGAGGAGAAAGGGGGTTGGAGAGGAGAACGGGACAAGATGAGGGGAGAGAGGGGGTTGGAGAGGAGAACGGGACAAGATGAGAGGAGAACGGGACAAGATGAGGGGAGAGAGGGGGTTGGAGAGGAGAACAAATCAAATCAAATCAAATTTTATTTGTCACATACACATGGTTAGCAGATGTTAATGCGAGTGTAGCGAAATGCTTGTGCTTCTAGTTCCGACAATGCAGTAATAACAAGTAATCTAACTAACAATTCCAAAACTACTGTCTTATACACAGTGTAAGGGGATAAAGAATATGTACATAAGGATATATGAATGAGTGATGGTACAGAGCAGCATAGGCAAGATACAGTAGATGGTATCGGGTACAGTATGTACAAATGAGATGAGTATGTAAACAAAGTGGCATAGTATAGTATAAAGTGGCTAGTGATACATGTATTACATAAGGATACCGTCGATGATATAGAGTACAGTATATACGTATGCGTATGAGATGAATAATGTAGGGTAAGTAACATTTATATAAGGTAGCATTGTTTAAAGTGGCTAGTGATATATTTACATCATTTCCCATCAATTCCCATTATTAAAGTGGCTGGAGTTGAGTCAGTGTCAGTGTGTTGGCAGCAGCCACTCAGTGTTAGTGGTGGCTGTTTAACAGTCTGATGGCCTTGAGATAGAAGCTGTTTTTCAGTCTCTCGGTCCCAGCTTTGATGCACCTGTACTGACCTCGCCTTCTGGATGATAGCGGGGTGAACAGGCAGTGGCTCGGGTGGTTGATGTCCTTGATGATCTTTATGGCCTTCCTGTGACATCGGGTGGTGTAGGTGTCCTGGAGGGCAGGTAGTTTGCCCCCGGTGATGCGTTGTGCAGACCTCACTACCCTCTGGAGAGCCTTACGGTTGAGGGCGGTGCAGTTGCCATACCAGGCGGTGATACAGCCCGCCAGGATGCTCTCGATTGTGCATCTGTAGAAGTTTGTGAGTGCTTTTGGTGACAAGCCGAATTTCTTCAGCCTCCTGAGGTTGAAGAGGCGCTGCTGCGCCTTCTTCACGATGCTGTCTGTGTGAGTGGACCAATTCAGTTTGTCTGTGATGTGTATGCCGAGGAACTTAAAACTTGCTACCCTCTCCACTACTGTTCCATCGATGTGGATAGGGGGGTGTTCCCTCTGCTGTTTCCTGAAGTCCACAATCATCTCCTTAGTTTTGTTGACGTTGAGTGTGAGGTTGTTTTCCTGACACCACACTCCGAGGGCCCTCACCTCCTCCCTGTAGGCCGTCTCATCGTTGTTGGTAATCAAGCCTACCACTGTTGTGTCGTCCGCAAACTTGATGATTGAGTTGGAGGCGTGCGTGGCCACGCAGTCGTGGGTGAACAGGGAGTACAGGAGAGGGCTCAGAACGCAACCTTGTGGGGCCCCAGTGTTGAGGATCAGCGGGGAGGAGATGTTGTTGCCTACCCTCACCACCTGGGGGCGGCCCGTCAGGAAGTCCAGTACCCAGTTGCACAGGGCGGGGTCGAGACCCAGGGTCTCGAGCTTGATGACGAGCTTGGAGGGTACTATGGTGTTGAATGCCGAGCTGTAGTCGATGAACAGCATTCTCACATAGGTATTCCTCTTGTCCAGATGGGTTAGGGCAGTGTGCAGTGTGGTTGAGATTGCATCGTCTGTGGACCTATTTGGGCGGTAAGCAAATTGGAGTGGGTCTAGGGTGTCAGGTAGGGTGGAGGTGATATGGAGAATGGGACAAGAATGGGACAAGATGAGGAAAGAGAGGGGGTTGGAGAGGAGAACGGGACAAGATGAGGGAGAGAGGGGGTTGGAGAGGAGAACGGGACAAGATGAGGGGAGAGAGGGGGTTGGAGAGGAGAACGAGACAAGATGAGGGGAGAGAGGGGGTTGGAGAGGCGAACGGGACAAGATGAGGGGAGAGAGGGGGTTGGAGAGGAGAACGGGACAAGATGGGGGAGAGAGGGGGTTGGAGAGGAGAACGGGACAAGATGAGGGGAGAGAGGGGGTTGGAGAGGAGAACGGGACAAGATGAGGGGAGAGAGGGGGTTGGAGAGGAGAACGGGACAAGATGAGGGGAGAGAGGGGGTTGGAGAGGAGAACGAGACAAGATGAGAGGAGAACGGGACAAGATGAGGGGAGAGAGGGGGTTGGAGAGGAGAACGGGACAAGATGAGGGGAGAGAGGGGGTTGGAGAGGAGAACGGGACAAGATGAGGGGAGAGAGGGGGTTGGAGAGGAGAACGGGACAAGATGAGGGGAGAGAGGGGGTTGGAGAGGAGAACGGGACAAGATGAGAGGAGAACGGGACAAGATGAGGGGAGAGAGGGGGTTGGAGAGGAGAATGGGACAAGATGAGGAAAGAGAGGGGGTTGGAGAGGAGAACGGGACAAGATGAGGGAGAGAGGGGGTTGGAGAGGAGAACGGGACAAGATGAGGGGAGAGAGGGGGTTGGAGAGGAGAACGGGACAAGATGAGGGGAGAGAGGGGGTTGGAGAGGCGAACGGGACAAGATGAGGGGAGAGAGGGGGTTGGAGAGGAGAACGGGACAAGATGAGAGGAGAGAGGGGGTTGGAGAGGAGAACGGGACAAGATGAGAGGAGAGAGGGGGTTGGAGAGGAGAACGGGGCAAGATGAGGGGAGAGAGGGGGTTGGAGAGGAGAACGGGACAAGATGAGGGGAGAGAGGGGGTTGGAGAGGAGAACGGGACAAGATGAGGGGAGAGAGGGGGTTGGAGAGGAGAACGGGACAAGATGAGGGGAGAGAGGGGGTTGGAGAGGAGAACGGGACAAGATGAGGGGAGAGAGGGGGTTGGAGAGGAGAACGGGACAAGATGAGGGGAGAGAGGGGGTTGGAGAGGAGAACGGGACAAGATGAGGGGAGAGAGGGGGTTGGAGAGGAGAACGGGACAAGATGAGGGGAGAGAGGGGGTTGGAGAGGAGAACGGGACAAGATGAGGGGAGAGAGGGGGTTGGAGAGGAGAACGGGACAAGATGAGGGGAGAGAGGGGGTTGGAGAGGAGAACGGGACAAGATGAGGGGAGAGAGGGGGTTGGAGAGGCGAACGGGACAAGATGAGGGGAGAGAGGGGGTTGGAGAGGAGAACGGGACAAGATGAGGGGAGAGAGGGGGTTGGAGAGGAGAACGGGACAAGATGAGGGGAGAGAGGGGGTTGGAGAGGAGAACGGGACAATATGAGGGGAGAGAGGGGGTTGGAGAGGAGAACGGGACAAGATGAGGGGAGAGAGGGGGTTGGAGAGGAGAACGGGACAAGATGAGGGGAGAGAGGGGGTTGGAGAGGAGAACGGGACAAGATGAGGGGAGAGAGGGGGTTGGAGAGGAGAACGGGACAAGATGAGGGGAGAGAGGGGGTTGGAGAGGAGAACGGGACAAGATGAGGGGAGAGAGGGGGTTGGAGAGGAGAACGGGACAAGATGAGGGGAGAGAGGGGGTTGGAGAGGAGAACGGGACAAGATGAGGGGAGAGAGGGGGTTGCCATTGCGGTTGCCAGACCTTTCTGTATCATTTTAAATATGCAGACATTTATTTATATGTCCAAATATAACTAAACAAACATTACTTAGTAACAACAAAACTACTGCTACAACTACTAATACAACTACTGCTATAACTACTAATACAACTACTAATACAACTACTGCTATAACTACTAATACAACTACTAATACAACTACTGCTACAACTACTGCTACAACTACTGCTACAACTACTGCTACAACTACTGCTACAACTACTGCTACAACTACTGCTACAACTACTGCTACAACTACTGCTACAACTACTAATACAACTACTAATACAACTACTAATACAACTACTGCTACAACTACTGCTACAACTACTAATAAAACTACTACTACAACTACTGCTACAACTACTGCTACAACTACTGCTACAACTACTACTACAACTATTGCTACACCTACAAATACTACTGATAAAACAACTGCTTCAACTGATAAAACTACTAATACAAAATAATGATAAAACTACTGCTACAACTAATAAAACTACTAATACAACTACTAATGCAACTAATAAAACTACTACTACAACTAATAAAACTACTAATACAAAATAATGATAAAACTACTGCTACAACTAATAAAACTACTAATACAACTACTAATACAACTACTAATACAAATGATAAAACTACTACTACAACTGATAAAACTACTGCTACTACTACTAATACAACTACTAATACAACTACTAATACAACTACTAATACAACTACTAATACAACTACTAATACAACTAATGAAACTACTGCTACAACTACTAATACAACTACTGCTACAACTACTAATACAACTACTAATACAACTAATAAAACTACTGCTACAACTACTAATACAACTAATACAACTACTGCTACAACTACTAAAACTACTGCTACAACTACTAAAACTACTGCTACAACTACTAAAACTACAACTACTAATACAACTACTAATACAACTAATGCTACAACTACTAATACAACTACTGCTACAACCACTAATACAACTACTAATACAACTACTGCTACAACTACTAAAACTACAACTACTAATACAACTACTAATACAACTAATAAAAATACTGCTACAACTACTAAAACTACTGCTACAACTACTAATACAACTACTGCTACAACTACTAAAACTACAACTACTAATACAACTACTAATACAACTACTGCTACAACCACTAATACAACTACTAATACAACTACTGCTACAACTACTAATACAACTACTGCTACAACTACTAAAACTACAACTACTAATACAACTACTAATACAACTACTAATACAACTACTAATACAACTACTGCTACAACCACTAATACAACTAATGCTACAACTACTAATACAACTACTGCTACTACCACTAATACAACTACTAATACAACTACTGCTACAACTACTGCTACAACTACTAATACAACCACTAATACAACTACTACTACAACTACTAATACAACTACTAATACAACCACTAATACAACTACTAATACAACTAATACAACTACTGCTACAACTACTAATATAACTACTAATACAACTACTGCTACAACTACTAATACAACTACTGCTACAACTACTAAAACTACTGCTACAACTACTGCTACAACTACTAATACAACTACTAATACAACTACTAATACAACTACTAAAACTACTGCTACAACTACTAATACAACTACTAAAACTACTGCTACAACTACTAATACAACTAACAAAACTACTGCTACAACTACTAATACAACTAATGAAACTACTTCCTGGTATAAGGTAGGGCAGCAGTGATATAGTTCCTTCCTGGTATAGTTTAGGGCAGCAGTGACAGCAGAGTTCCTTCCTGGTATAGGGTAGGGCAGCAGTGACAGCAGAGTTCCTTCCTGGTATAGGGTAGGGCAGCAGTGACAGCAGAGTTCCTTCCTGGTATAGGGTAGGGCAGCAGTGATATAGTTCCTTCCTGGTATAGTTTAGGGCAGCAGTGACAGCAGAGTTCCTTCCTGGTATAGGGTAGGGCAGCAGTGACAGCAGAGTTCCTTCCTGGTATAGGGTAGGGCAGCAGTGACAGCAGAGTTCCTTCCTGGTATAGGGTAGGGCAGCAGTGATATAGTTCCTTTCTGGTATAGTTTAGGGCAGCAGTGATAACAGAGTTCCTTCCTGGTATAGGGTAGGGCAGCAGTGATAGAGTTCCTTCCTGGTATAGGGTAGGGCAGCAGTGACAGCAGAGTTCCTTCCTGGTATAGGGTAGGGCAGCAGTGATATAGTTCCTTTCTGGTATAGTTTAGGGCAGCAGTGATAACAGAGTTCCTTCCTGGTATAGGGTAGGGCAGCAGTGATATAGTTCCTTTCTGGTATAGTTTAGGGCAGCAGTGATAACAGAGTTCCTTCCTGGTATAGGGTAGGGCAGCAGTGATATAGTTCCTTTCTGGTATAGTTTAGGGCAGCAGTGATAACAGAGTTCCTTCCTGGTATAGGGTAGGGCAGCAGTGATAACAGAGTTCCTTCCTGGTATAGGGTAGGGCAGCAGTGATATAGTTCCTTTCTGGTATAGTTTAGGGCAGCAGTGATAACAGAGTTCCTTCCTGGTATAGGGTAGGGCAGCAGTGATTGCAGAGTGCCAGACTGCAGGTCCACTGAAGTTATAAAACATCTCTGGGTTGTCCCTCAGGGTTCTCTCTTTGCTTTGGTTGTTGTAACGTCCTTAGATTTATATTCATTTCAAGCCCATAGTTTTTATTTTCAAAAGCTGCACCTGCGTGTGAATGATTTGGTCCTTCATTAGGACATTAGCGTGTGTTCCAAGCTTGTTTTTTTTTTACATTTTGCTAACGCTAATAGCACATTAGCTTATTGATATTTCAGAGGTCCTCTGTGGTTAGCGGTTTAATGACAACTATTGTTTTTCTAATTATGTTAACAAAGTTACAAAAAATTGTCAACATTTTCAAAATCTTTTTCAAGATGTGTTGCTTGCTGCCAGTTACCAAGTTGCCTAGCAACTGACGTGCATAGCTACACCAGTATACTGATAAACTGGAGACCTCTTCCAACAACTGATGTGAAGGACCCATTTAACTCACTACTGGAAACGTCAGTTATCGCAGTCGAGTCATATTGACTAAGTTGTTGTGAAGATGGCGAGAGGCACGTCTGTTATGAAAACATCTCTTTTTTTTGACACAGATCGACCGTACTAGTTGTTGAGGCTGTGGTCGTGTCCCGTCTTGATGACTGGTAACATGGTCAGGTACAGTGAAGAAAGACCTGTCAAAAGCTGCAGTTGACTCAGAACAGCACAATTTCACCGCACAAACAGAACTAACAGCATGATAGTCTTTCCTGGTTGAGGCGAAATTAAAACTACTTCTCTTCTGGTCTTTTTTTAAGAAACATTCGACTGTTGAAAACACCTCACAACTTGCATAGTCAATTTGCATACACTTCAAAACAGACAGACATCCCCAGCAGAAACGCCACTAAGGGTTTCTGCACTGTACCCAAACCACAAACAGACTTAATGTGTCACTATGTTTAGAACCATGTCACCACGGACTGCTCTGCCACCGGAGGAAACTCAGGCAAAAAGCTCGTTTAGATTTAAAAAAAACAATGAATCAAAGCTGCTCTCTTTCCAAAGCTCTGATTTAACTGTATTTAACAATATGCATATATGAATAGTGTGTAAATATTATTTTTGTCTCTTGGTGTCTTTCCCATATATAACTCTTATTATATTCATATATATTTTTAAAATGTTTTAAATGGAATGTTCTTGTCCATTACTGTTCTGTGTCATGTATGTGTACGTTTGGTGTGGACCCCAGGTAGAGTAGCTGCTACATGTTAATGAACCCCAGGAAGAGTAGCTGCTACATGTTAATGAACCCCAGGTAGAGTAGCTGCTACATGTTCAGTAGTTAATGGACCCCAGGAAGAGTAGCTGCTACATGTTAATGAACCCCAGGTAGAGTAGCTGCTACATGTTAATGGACCCCAGGTAGAGTAGCTGATACATGTTAATGAACCCCAGGTAGAGTAGCTGCTACATGTTAATGAACCCCAGGAAGAGTAGCTGATACATGTTAATGAACCCCAGGTAGAGTAGCTGCTACATGTTAATGGACCCCAGGTAGAGTAGCTGCTACATGTTAATGGACCCCAGGAAGAGTAGCTGCTACATGTACAGTAGTTAATGGACCCCAGGTAGAGTAGCTGCTACATGTTAATGGACCCCAGGTAGAGTAGCTGCTACATGTTAATGGACCCCAGGAAGAGTAGCTGCTACATGTTCAGTAGTTAATGAACCCCAGGTAGAGTAGCTGCTACATGTTCAGTAGTTAATGGACCCCAGGTAGAGTAGCTGCTACATGTTCAGTAGTTAATGAACCCCAGGTAGAGTAGCTGCTACATGTTCAGTAGTTAATGGACCCCAGGTAGAGTAGCTGCTACATGTTAATGGACCCCAGGAAGAGTAGCTGCTACATGTTAATGGACCCCAGGTAGAGTAGCTGCTACATGTTAATGGACCCCAGGTAGAGTAGCTGCTACATGTTAATGGACCCCAGGTAGAGTAGCTGCTACATGTTAATGAACCCCAGGTAGAGTAGCTGCTACATGTTAATGAACCCAGGGAAGAGTAGCTGCTACATGTTAATGAACCCCAGGAAGAGTAGCTGCTACATGTTAATGAACCCCAGGAATAGTAGCTGATACATGTGAATGAACCCCAGGTAGAGTAGCTGCTACATGTTAATGGACCCCAGGTAGAGTAGCTGCTACATGTTAATGAACCCCAGGAAGAGTAGCTGCTACATGTTAATGGACCCCAGGTAGAGTAGCTGCTACATGTTAATGAACCCCAGGAAGAGTAGCTGCTACATGTTAATGGACCCCAGGTAGAGTAGCTGCTACATGTTAATGAACCCCAGGTAGAGTAGCTGCTACATGTTCAGTAGTTAATGGATCCCAGGTAGAGTAGCTGCTACATGTTCAGTAGTTAATGGATCCCAGGTAGAGTAGCTGCTACATGTTAATGAACCCCAGGTAGAGTAGCTGCTACATGTTCAGTAGTTAATGGACCCCAGGTAGAGTAGCTGCTACATGTTAATGAACCCCAGGTAGAGTAGCTGCTACATGTTAATGGACCCCAGGTAGAGTAGCTGCTACATGTTCAGTAGTTAATGAACCCCAGGAAGAGTAGCTGCTACATGTTCAGTAGTTAATGGACCCCAGGAAGAGTAGCTGCTACATGTTAATGAACCCCAGGTAGAGTAGCTGCTACATGTTAATGAACCCCAGGAAGAGTAGCTGCTGTTCAGTAGTTAATGGACCCCAGGAAGAGTAGCTGCTACATGTTCAGTAGTTAATGAACCCCAGGTAGAGTAGCTGCTACATGTTCAGTAGTTAATGAACCCCAGGAAGAGTAGCTGCTACATGTTAATGGACCCCAGGTAGAGTAGCTGCTACATGTTCAGTAGTTAATGGACCCCAGGAAGAGTAGCTGCTACATGTTAATGAACCCCAGGTAGAGTAGCTGCTACATGTTAATGGACCCCAGGTAGAGTAGCTGCTACATGTTAATGAACCCCAGGTAGAGTAGCTGCTACATGTTAATGAACCCCAGGTAGAGTAGCTGCTACATGTTAATGGACCCCAGGTAGAGTAGCTGCTACATGTTAATGGACCCCAGGTAGAGTAGCTGCTACATGTTAATGGACCCCAGGTAGAGTAGCTGCTACATGTTAATGGACCCCAGGAAGAGTAGCTGCTACATGTTAATGAACCCCAGGAAGAGTAGCTGCTACATGTTAATGAACCCCAGGAAGAGTAGCTGCTACATGTTCAGTAGTTAATGGACCCCAGGAAGAGTAGCTGCTACATGTTAATGGACCCCAGGTAGAGTAGCTGCTACATGTTAATGGACCCCAGGTAGAGTAGCTGCTACATGTTAATGGACCCCAGGTAGAGTAGCTGCTACATGTTAATGAACCCCAGGAAGAGTAGCTGCTACATGTTAATGAACCCCAGGTAGAGTAGCTGCTACATGTTAATGGACCCCAGGTAGAGTAGCTGCTACATGTTCAGTAGTTAATGGGGATCCGTGCTTCTTCACCTGCATTGCTTGCTGTTTGGGGTTTTAGGCTGGGTTTCTGTACAGCACTTTGAGATATCAGCTGATGTACGAAGGGCTATATAAATACATTTGATTTGATTTGATTTAATCAACTTAACTCAGCATCATCCCCACCATTATTATCATAATTCTCGTCACAACCTCCACCACCACTACCGTCTTCGTCCCCATCATCACCATAATGACCACCATCATCACCATCACATCCTCACCTGATTGACTGCAAGTGGAGAGAACGTTATGTCATCCAGGAAGTGGACAGCATCAGCAGGAAGCAGTCTGTCCAAGTATTTTGCGCAGGTGTCATAGGCGTGAAGGTAGTCCTGCTCTGTCTGGGGGGGTCTCTTTAAAACCTTTAGAAAAGAGGAGGGTACATGTTTTTAGCGTGCTAGCTGACAGGATTTTAAGGTGTGCTAGCTAACAGGTTGTTAGGTGTGCTAGCTGACCGGTTGTTAGGCGTGCTAGCTGACCGGTTGTTAGGCGTGCTAGCTGACCGGTTGTTAGGCGTGCTAGCTGACCGGTTGTTAGGCGTGCTAGCTGACCGGTTGTTAGGCGCGCTAGCTGACAGGTTGTTAGGCGCGCTAGCTTACAGGTTGTTAGGCGCGCTAGCTGACAGGTTGTTAGGCGCGCTAGCTGACAGGTTGTTAGGCGCGCTAGCTGACAGGTTGTTAGGCGCGCTAGCTGACAGGTTGTTAGGCGTGCTAGCTGACAGGTTGTTAGGCGTGCTAGCTGAACGGTTGTTAGGCGTGCTAGCTGACCGGTTGTTAGTGGTAAACAAATCAAAATATATTTTAGATTCTTCAAAGTAGCCACCCTTTGCACAGTCCTGGCATTCTCTCAACCAGCTTCAAGTAATCACCTGGAATGCATTTCAATTAACAGGTGTGCCTTGTTAAAAGTTAATTTGTGGAATTTCTTTCATTTTTAATGCGTTTGAGCCAATCAGTTGTGTTGTGACAAGGTAGAGGTGGTATACAGAAGATAGCCCTATTTGGTAATAGACCAAGTCCATATTATGGCAAGAACAGATCAAATAAGCAAAGAGAAACGACAGTCCATCATTACTTTAAGCCTTGTGTTGTCTTAAGGGTAAAACATGACTCGCCACTATATTTAACAGCAGAGGAAAAACCCTAAATTGCATTTTTTCAACTTGAGATTTGATGACTTTTCCTAGAGTGACGCCAATATTAGAAAAAGTGAAACATCCCCTTTGTTCATATTTCCATGAAACCTGTACAACACCAGGGGACAAAGGTTGTCTTAGGGTCATTTTGATCCGGCAGTATTAAAATCATTGACACACCACAAAGACACACAATGAGAAATTAAGATTCTGTGAGCTACTGATTGAACTCAGCCAGCAGCTCCTGAAGAGGAAGATCACCATGGTTGGCACAGTCAGAAAGAACAAGCCTGAGCTTCCCCCCCCTACACTCCTCTCAACATGGGGGAGAGAGGCCTTCTCATCCCCCCTGCACTCCTCTCAACATGGGGGAGAGAGGCCTTCTCGTCCCCCCTGCACTCCTCTCAACATGGGGGAGAGAGGCCTTCTCATCAAAGTCACACCCCTGAGTCAATACATGTTAGAATCACCTTTGGCAGTGATTACAGCAGTGAGTCTTTCTGGGTAAGTCTCTAAGAGTGATTACAGCAGTGAGTCTTTCTGGGTAAGTCTCTAAGAGCTGTGAGTCTCTCTGGGTAAGTCTCTAAGAGCTGTGAGTCTTTCTGGGTAAGTCTCTAAGAGCCGTGAGTCTTTCTGGGTAAGTCTCTAAGAGCGATTACAGCCGTGAGTCTTTCTGGGTAAGTCTCTAAGAGTGATTACAGCCGTGAGTCTTTCTGGGTAAGTCTCTAAGAGCCGTGAGTCTTTCTGGGTAAGTCTCTAAGAGCGATTACAGCCGGGAGTCTTTCTGGGTAAGTCTCTAAGAGTGATTACAGCCGTGAGTCTTTCTGGGTAAGTCTCTAAGAGCCGTGAGTCTTTATGGGTAAGTCTCTAAGAGCTGTGAGTCTTTCTGGGTAAGTCTCTAAGAGCTGTGAGTCTCTCTGGGTAAGTCTCTAAGAGCGATTACAGCTGCGAGTCTTTCTGGGTAAGTCTCTAAGAGCTGTGAGTCTTTCTGGGTAAGTCTCTAAGAGCTGTGAGTCTCTCTGGGTAAGTCTCTAAGAGCTGTGAGTCTCTCTGGGTAAGTCTCTAAGAGCGATTACAGCTGTGAGTCTTTCTGGGTAAGTCTCTAAGAGCTGTGAGTCTTTCTGGGTAAGTCTCTAAGAGCTTTGCACACCTGAACTGTACAATATTTGCACACTTTTAAAAATTCTCCAAGCTCGGTCAAGTTGGTTGTTGATCATTGCTAGACAACCATTTTCCAGTCTTGCCATAGATTTTCAAGCAGACTTAAGTCAAAACTGTAGCTAGACCACTAAGGAACATACAACATTGTCTTGGTAAGCAACTCCAGTGTATATTTGGCCTTGTGTTTTAGGTTCATGTCCTGCTGAAAGGTGAACTAATCTCCCAGTGTCTGTTGGAAAGCAGACTGAACCAGGTATTCCTCGAGGATGTTGCCTATGCTTAGCTCCATTTCGTTTCTTTTTAAAAATCCTAAATAACTCCCTAGTCCTTGCCGATGACAAGCTTAACATGATGCAGCCACCACCATGCTTGACAATATGAAAAGTGGTGCTCAGCGTTAATTTCTTTGCCTTACATTATTATTTTAGTGCCTTGTTGCAAACAGGATGCATGTTTTGGAATATGTTTTTTTCTGTACAGGCTTCCTTCTTTTGCAGTGTCATTTAGGTTAGTATTGTGGAGTAACTACAATGTTGTTGATCCATCCTCAGTTTTCTCCCATCACAGCCATTAAACTCTGTAACTGTTTTAAAGTCACCCTTGGCCTCATGGTGAAATCCCTGAGTAGTTTCCTTCCTCTCCGGCAACTGAGTTAGAAAGGACGGCTGTATCTTTGTGGTGACTGGGTGTATTGATACACCATCCAAAGTGTAATGAATAACTTCACCATGCTCCAAGGGATATTCAATGTCTGCTGTTTTATTTTTACCCATCTACCAATAGGTGCCCTTCTTTGCAAGGCATTGCATTTGTGTTTGAAATGTACTGCTCGACTGAAGGACTTTGCAGATAATTGTATGTGTGTGGTACAGAGATGAGGTAGTCATTAAAAAACAAACATAATAAATACATTTATTGAACACGGAGTGAGTCCATGCAAAGTATTGCAACTTATTGTGACTTAAGCACATTTTAACTCTCAACTTATTTTTGCTTGCCATAAAAAAGGTGTTAACTACCTAGACTCGTGACATTTCAGCTTTCCATTTTATATTAATTTGTAAAACCATAATTCCACTTTGACATTATGGGGTATTGTGTGTCAGCCAGTGACACAACATCTCAATATAACATTGTAAATTCAGGTTATAGCAGGCTGACAGACCGACCGACCACCAGCAGGCTGACAAACTGACCACCAGCAGGCTGACAGACCGACCTACTGTAGACACTACCACTACTATAACTAACCAGTCACTACCACTACTATAACCAGTCACTACCAATACTATAACCAGTCACTACCACTACTATAACTAACCAGTCACTACCACTACTATAACCAGTCATTACCACTACTATAACCAGTCACTACCACTACTATAACCAGTCACTACTATAACCAGTCACTACCACTACTATAACCAGTCACTACCACTACTATAACTATAACCAGTCACTACCACTACTATAACCAGTCACTACCACTACTATAACCAGTCACTACCACTACTTCTTCTGTCAATCTGTCTCAGTTGAAATAAAGGTTCTGGGTCTCCCCTCCAGAACACCTTCCCTCGCCAGGTAGATAAATACATACCTGTGGGTCTCCCCTCCAGAACACCTTCCCTCGCCAGGTAGATAAATAATTACCTGTGGGTCTCCCCTCCAGAACAGCTTCCTTAGCCAGGTAGATAAATAATTACCTGTGGGTCTCCCCTCCAGAACACCTTCCCTCGCCAGGTAGATAAATAATTACCTGTGGGTCTCCCCTCCAGAACACCTTCCCTCGCCAGGTAGATAAATAATTACCTGTGGGTCTCCCCTCCAGAACACCTTCCCTCGCCAGGTAGATAAATAATTACCTGTGGGTCTCCCCTCCAGAACACCTTCCCTCGCCAGGTAGATAAATAATTACCTGTGGGTCTCCCCTCCAGAACACCTTCCCTCGCCAGGTAGATAAATAATTACCTGTGGGTCTCCCCTCCAGAACACCTTCCCTCGCCAGGTAGATAAATAATTACCTGTGGGTCTCCCCTCCAGAACACCTTCCCTCGCCAGGTAGATAAATAATTACCTGTGGGTCTCCCCTCCAGAACACCTTCCCTCGCCAGGTAGATAAATAATTACCTGTGGGTCTCCCCTCCAGAACACCTTCCCTCGCCAGGTAGATAAATAATTACCTGTGGGTCTCCCCTCCAGAACACCTTCCCTCGCCAGGTAGATAAATAATTACCTGTGGGTCTCCCCTCCAGAACACCTTCCCTCGCCAGGTAGATAAATAATTACCTGTGGGTCTCCCCTCCAGAACACCTTCCCTCGCCAGGTAGATAAATAATTACCTGTGGGTCTCCCCTCCAGAACACCTTCCCTCGCCAGGTAGATAAATAATTACCTGTGGGTCTCCCCTCCAGAACACCTTCCCTCGCCAGGTAGATAAATAATTACCTGTGGGTCTCCCCTCCAGAACACCTTCCCTCGCCAGGTAGATAAATAATTACCTGTGGGTCTCCCCTCCAGAACACCTTCCCTCGCCAGGTAGATAAATAATTACCTGTGGGTCTCCCCTCCAGAACACCTTCCCTCGCCAGGTAGATAAATAATTACCTGTGGGTCTCCCCTCCAGAACACCTTCCCTCGCCAGGTAGATAAATAATTACCTGTGGGTCTCCCCTCCAGAACACCTTCCCTCGCCAGGTAGATAAATAATTACCTGTGGGTCTCCCCTCCAGAACACCTTCCCTCGCCAGGTAGATAAATAATTACCTGTGGGTCTCCCCTCCAGAACACCTTCCCTCGCCAGGTAGATAAATAATTACCTGTGGGTCTCCCCTCCAGAACACCTTCCCTCGCCAGGTAGATAAATAATTACCTGTGGGTCTCCCCTCCAGAACACCTTCCCTCGCCAGGTAGATAAATAATTACCTGTGGGTCTCCCCTCCAGAACACCTTCCCTCGCCAGGTAGATAAATAATTACCTGTGGGTCTCCCCTCCAGAACACCTTCCCTCGCCAGGTAGATAAATAATTACCTGTGGGTCTCCCCTCCAGAACACCTTCCCTCGCCAGGTAGATAAATAATTACCTGTGGGTCTCCCCTCCAGAACACCTTCCCTCGCCAGGTAGATAAATAATTACCTGTGGGTCTCCCCTCCAGAACACCTTCCCTCGCCAGGTAGATAAATAATTACCTGTGGGTCTCCCCTCCAGAACACCTTCCCTCGCCAGGTAGATAAATAATTACCTGTGGGTCTCCCCTCCAGAACACCTTCCCTCGCCAGGTAGATAAATAATTACCTGTGGGTCTCCCCTCCAGAACACCTTCCCTCGCCAGGTAGATAAATAATTACCTGTGGGTCTCCCCTCCAGAACACCTTCCCTCGCCAGGTAGATAAATAATTACCTGTGGGTCTCCCCTCCAGAACACCTTCCCTCGCAAGGTAGATAAATAATTACCTGTGGGTCTCCCCTCCAGAACACCTTCCCTCGCCAGGCAGATAAATAATTACCTGTGGGTCTCCCCTCCAGAACACCTTCTCTCGCCAGGTAGATAAATAATTACCTGTGGGTCTCCCCTCCAGAACACCTTCCCTCGCCAGGTAGATAAATAATTACCTGTGGGTCTCCCCTCCAGAACACCTTCCCTCGCCAGGTAGATAAATAATTACCTGTGGGTCTCCCCTCCAGAACACCTTCCCTCGCCAGGTAGATAAATAATTACCTGTGGGTCTCCCCTCCAGAACACCTTCCCTCGCCAGGTAGATAAATAATTACCTGTGGGTCTCCCCTCCAGAACACCTTCCCTCGCCAGGTAGATAAATAATTACCTGTGGGTCTCCCCTCCAGAACACCTTCCCTCGCCAGGTAGATAAATAATTACCTGTGGGTCTCCCCTCCAGAACACCTTCCCTCGCCAGGTAGATAAATAATTACCTGTGGGTCTCCCCTCCAGAACACCTTCCCTCGCCAGGTAGATAAATAATTACCTGTGGGTCTCCCCTCCAGAACACCTTCCCTCGCCAGGTAGATAAATAATTACCTGTGGGTCTCCCCTCCAGAACACCTTCCCTCGCCAGGTAGATAAATAATTACCTGTGGGTCTCCCCTCCAGAACAGCTTCCTTAGCCAGGTTGCGTGCACTGCGCTAGCAGAAACCACACCCCCTCCTGGGCGAGGGAGCCGATTGGCCAGCTTGGAGATGGACAGAACATTCTGACTGGTTAGAACGGGTTCCAGAGCGGCCAGGGGATCCGACACCTCATCGGTCATTTTACGGTAGTCCAGCCCTAAGGGAACATATAACTTTACCATAACAGAGGAAACAGATATCGAACATGCATATACAGTTAAAATGACATATAGAAATATACACACTACCACTCAAAAGGTTGGGGTCACTTAGAAAGAAAAGCAAATTTTTTGTCCATTAAAATAACATCAAAATTATCAGAAATACAGTGTAGACATTGTTAATGTTGTAAATGACTATTGTAGCTGGAAAACAGCTGATTTTTAATGGAATATCTACATAGGCGTACAGAGGCCCATTATCAGCAACCATCACTCCTGTGTTCCAATGGCACGTTGTGTTAGCTTTTTAAAATAATAAACTTGGATTAGCTAATTGATCATTAGAAAACTCGTTTGCAATTATGTTAGCACAGATGAAAACTGTTGTACTGATTAAAGAAGCAATAAAACTGGCCTTCTTTAGACTAGTTGAGTATCTGGAGCATCAGCATTTGTGGGTTCGATTACAGGCTCAACATGGCCAGAAACAAAGAACTTTCTTCTGAAACTCGTCAGTCTATTCTTGTTCTGAGAAATTAAGGCTATTCCATGCGAGAAATTTCCAAGAAACTGAAGATCTGGTACAACGCTGTGTACTACTCCCTTCACAGAACAGCGCAAACTGTCTCTAATCAGAATAGAAAGAGGAGTGGGAGGCCCCGGTGCACAACTGAGCAAGAGGACAAGTACATTGGAGTGTCAAGTTTGAGAAACAGACTCCTCACATGTCCTCAACTGGCAGCTTCATTAAATAGTACCCGCAAAACACCAGTCTCAACGTCAACAGTGAAGAGGCGACTCCGGGACGATGGCCTTCTAGGCAGAGTTGCAAAGAAAGAGCCATCTCTCAGACTGGCCAATAAAAATAAAAGATTAAGATGGGCAAAAGAACACAGACACTGGACAGAGGAACTCTGCCTAGAAGGCCAGTATCCCGGAGTCGCCTCTTCACTGTTGACGTTGAGACTGGACAGAGGAACTCTGCCTAGAAGGCCAGCATCCAGGAGACGCCTCTTCACTGTTGACGTTGAGACTGGACAGAGGAACTCTGCCTAGAAGGCCAGCATCCCGGAGTCACCTCTTCACTGTTGACGTTGAGACTGGACAGAGGAACTCTGCCTAGAAGGCCAGCATCCCGGAGTCACCTCTTCACTGTTGACGTTGAGACTGGACAGAGGAACTCTGCCTAGAAGGCCAGCATCCTGGAGTCGCCTCTTCACTGTTGACGTTGAGACTGGACAGAGGAGCTCTGCCTAGAAGGCCAGCATCCCGGAGTCACCTCTTCACTGTTGATGTTGAGACTGGACAGAGGAGCTCTGCCTAGAAGGCCAGCATCCCGGAGTCACCTCTTCACTGTTGATGTTGAGACTGGACAGAGGAACTCTGCCTAGAAGGCCAGCATCCCGGAGTCACCTCTTCACTGTTGATGTTGAGACTGGACAGAGGAACTCTGCCTAGAAGGCCAGCATCCCAGAGTCGCCTCTTCACTGTTGACGTTGAGACTGGTGTTACACTCCTCTGTAACAGAGTCTCCCATCAATATTTTAAATCGATTCAGGGTCACTAACACATCTAGATGAGGCACGGGTTGTAGACTATTCCATTCAGGGCAACCACCTAGCAGACCGGGTATGGTAACATATCAACCACCTAGCAGGCCGGGTATGGTAACATAGCAACCACCAAGCAGACCGGGTCTGGTAACATATCAACCACCTAGCAGACCGGGTATGGTAACATAGCAACCACCTAGCAGACCGGGTATGGTAACATATCAACCACCTAGCAGGCCGGGTATGGTAACATAGCAACCACCAAGCAGACCGGGTATGGTAACATAGCAACCACCTAGCAGGCCGGGTATGGTAACATAGCAACCACCTAGCAGACCGGGTATGGTAACATAGCAACCACCTAGCAGACCGGGTATGGTAACAGAGTTTACCAGCTGGTGGTGAAGTAGACCAGACTACAGAGGGAGTTTACCTGCTGGTGGTGAAGGAGACCAGACTACAGAGGGAGTTTACCTGCTGGTGGTGAAGGAGACCAGACTACAGAGGGAGTTTACCTGCTAGTGGTGAAGGAGACCAGACTACAGAGGGAGTTTACCTGCTGGTGGTGAAGGAGACCAGACTACAGAGGGAGTTTACCTGCTGGTGGTGAAGGAGACCAGACTACAGAGGTAAAGAAGGGGGTTTTCCTGCTGGTGGGGAAGGAGACCAGACTACAGAGTTAAAGAGGGAGTTTACCTGCTAGTGGTGAAGGAGACCAGACTACAGAGGGAGTTTACCTGCTGGTGGTGAAGGAGACCAGACTACAGAGGTAAAGAGGGAGTTTACCTGCTGGTGGTGAAGGAGACCAGACTACAGAGTTAAAGAGGGAGTTTACCTGCTGGTGGGGAAGGAGACCAGACTACAGAGGGAGTTTACCTGCTGGTGGTGAAGGAGACCAGACTACAGAGGGAGTTTACCTGCTGGTGGTGAAGGAGACCAGACTACAGAGGGAGTTTACCTGCTGGTGGTGAAGGAGACCAGACTACAGAGGGAGTTTACCTGCTGGTGGTGAAGGAGACCAGACTACAGAGGTAAAGAGGGAGTTTACCTGCTGGTGGTGAAGGAGACCAGACTACAGAGGGAGTTTACCTGCTGGTGGTGAAGGAGACCAGACTACAGAGGTAAAGAGGGAGTTTACCTGCTGGTGGTGAAGGAGACCAGACTACAGAGGGAGTTTACCTGCTGGTGGTGAAGGAGACCAGACTACAGAGGGAGTTAACCTGCTGGTGGTGAAGGAGACCAGACTACAGAGGGAGTTTACCTGCTGGTGGTGAAGGAGACCAGACTACAGAGGGAGTTTACCTGCTGGTGGTGAAGGAGACCAGACTACAGAGGGAGTTTACCTGCTGGTGGGGAAGGAGACCAGGCTACAGAGGGAGTTTACCTGCTGGTGGTGAAGGAGACCAGACTACAGAGGTAAAGAGGGAGTTCACCTGCTGGTGGTGAAGGAGACCAGACTACAGAGGGAGTTTACCTGCTGGTGGGGAAGGAGACCAGACTACAGAGGGAGTTTACCTGCTGGTGGTGAAGGAGACCAGACTACAGAGGGAGTTTACCTGCTAGTGGTGACGGAGACCAGACTACAGAGGTAAAGAAGGGGGTTTTCCTGCTGGTGGGGAAGGAGACCAGACTACAGAGGTAAAGAGGGAGTTTACCTGCTGGTGGTGAAGGAGACCAGACTACAGAGGGAGTTTACCTGCTGGTGGTGAAGGAGACCAGACTACAGAGGTAAAGAGGGAGTTTACCTGCTGGTGGTGAAGGAGACAAGACTACAGAGGTAAAGAGGGAGTTTACCTGCTGGTGGTGAAGGAGACCAGACTACAGAGGGAGTTTACCTGCTGGTGGTGAAGGAGACCAGACTACAGAGGGAGTTTACCTGCTGGTGGTGAAGGAGACAAGACTACAGAGGTAAAGAGGGAGTTTACCTGCTGGTGGTGAAGGAGACCAGACTACAGAGGGAGTTTACCTGCTGGTGGTGAAGGAGACAAGACTACAGAGGTAAAGAGGGAGTTTACCTGCTGGTGGTGAAGGAGACCAGACTACAGAGGGAGTTTACCTGCTGGTGGTGAAGGAGACCAGACTACAGAGGGAGTTTACCTGCTGGTGGTGAAGGAGACCAGACTACAGAGGTAAAGAAGGGGGTTTACCTGCTGGTGGTGAAGGAGACCAGACTACAGAGGTAAAGAGGGAGTTTACCTGCTGGTGGTGAAGGAGACCAGACTACAGAGGTAAAGAGGGAGTTCACCTGCTGGTGGTGAAGGAGACAAGACTACAGAGGGAGTTTACCTGCTGGTGGTGAAGGAGACAAGACTACAGAGGTAAAGAGGTCCAACCTTCTATTTGGTATAAGGTGCAATGGTGAGGAGGCTGCATGATACACAGAGGAGACTGCATGATACACAGAGTCCAGTCTCTGTCAGACAGAGGAGGCTGCATGATAAACAGAGGAGACTGCATGATACACAGAGTCCAGTCTCTGTCAGACAGAGGAGGCTGCATGATAAACAGAGGAGGCTGCATGATAAACAGAGGAGACTGCATGACACACAGAGTCCAGTCTCTGTAAGACAGAGGAGGCTGCATGATAAACAGAGTCCAGTCTCTGTTAGACAGAGGAGGCTGCATGATAAACAGAGTCCAGTCTCTGTAAGACAAAGAAGGCTGCATGATAAACAGAGTACAGTCTCTGTAAGACAGAGGAGGCTGCATGATAAACAGAGTCCAGTCTCTGTTAGACAGAGGAGGCTGCATGATAAACAGAGTCCAGTCTCTGTAAGACAGAGGAGGCTGCATGATAAACAGAGTCCAGTCTCTGTTAGACAGAGGAGGCTGCATGATAAACAGAGTCCAGTCTCTGTTAGACAGAGGAGGCTGCATGATAAACAGAGTCCAGTCTCTGTTAGACAGAGGAGGCTGCATGATAAACAGAGTCTCTGTCAGACAGAGGAGGCTGCATGATAAACAGAGTCCAGTCTCTGTACGACAGAGGCAGCTGCATGATAAACAGAGTCCAGTCTCTGTAAGACAGGAGGCTGCATGATAAACAGAGTCCAGTCTCTGTTAGACAGAGGAGGCTGCATGATAAACAGAGTCCAGTCTCTGTAAGACAGAGGAGGATGCATGATAAACAGAGTCCAGTCTCTGTAAGACAGAGGAGGCTACATGATAAACAGAGGAGGCTGCATGATAAACAGAGTCCAGTCTCTGTACGACAGAGGCGGCTGCATGATAAACAGAGTCCAGTCTCTGTTAGACAGAGGAGGCTGCATGATAAACAGAGTCCAGTCTCTGTTAGACAGAGGAGGCTACATGATAAACAGAGTCCAGTCTCTGTTAGACAGAGGAGGCTACATGATAAACAGAGTCCAGTCTCTGTTAGACAGAGGAGGCTACATGATAAACAGAGTCCAGTCTCTGTTAGACAGAGGAGGCTGCATGATAAACAGAGTCTCTGTCAGACAGAGGAGGCTGCATGATAAACAGAGTCCAGTCTCCGTTAGACAGAGGAGGCTACATGATAAACAGAGTCCAGTCTCTGTAAGACAGAGGAGGCTGCATGATAAACAGAATCCAGTCTCTGTTAGACAGAGGAGGCTGCATGATAAACAGAGTCTCTGTCAGACAGAGGAGGCTGCATGATAAACAGAGTCCAGTCTCTGTTAGACAGAGGAGGCTGCATGATAAACAGAGTCCAGTCTCTGTAAGACAGAGGAGGATGCATGATAAACAGAGTCCAGTCTCTGTAAGACAGAGGAGGATGCATGATAAACAGAGTCCAGTCTCTGTAAGACAGAGGAGGCTGCATAATAAACAGAGTCCAGTCTCTGTACGACAGAGGCGGCTGCATGATAAACAGAGTCCAGTCTCTGTCAGACAGAGGAGGCTGCATGATAAACAGAGTCCAGTCTCTGTCAGACAGAGGAGGCTGCATGCATATACAACAATCATAATTCATTACAGAGAGAAAAGTGGCCTGAACACGCTTCTTTCTAGCCATAAGCGGGAAGCAAGCCTTATTACGAAAATAAAAAACCCAATTTCAATGTAAGCTTGTCACAAGATTATCCACATGAACTTTAAAGGACAACTTGTCATCCAACCATATACCTAGGTATGTGTAGGATGACACTTTTTCAATGGATAAGCCACCAGATGTGACAATCCTAACCTTCTCTGGCAGAGTTCTAACTCTGGTAAAGGTCATGAATTTAGTTTTTTGTACATTCAAGACCAGTTTGAGACCATAAAGGGAGGCCTGCAGTGACTGAAAAGCAGTGTGGATCTCTTCAACAGCCTGAACCAGAGAAGGAATTACATAAAGAGATGACTGTGTCATCTGTATATAGATGTAACTTTGCTGGTTGCATCCCATTCCCCAAATCATTAATACAAAAATTGAGAACAACACAGGAGCTAAAATGGAACCCTGGGGGACACCTTTATTAATCTCTAGAAAGCCAGACTTGTGATGCTCAGTATATAACACATTAGTTCCTAAACCAATTTACTGCCCCTTCACTGAGACCCAATGTTTCTGAGTCTAGCTAACAACAATCAACTGAATCAAAGGCCTTTGTTAAATACACAAACGGAGCAACACAACGTTGCTTTATATCAAGTGCGTTAATGTCGTCGTTTGCCACACTGCCATAGCTGCAGTTGCGGTGCTGTTCAGGTCACCAGCCGCCACTGGTGTGTGTGGTAGAAGGGCTGGTGTTACGAGGGACAGGAGGGGAGGAAGTGATGCGTGCAAATACTGTTGACAACTTCCTGTCGAGTTCAGAACACACGGGCGGGACACACACACACACACACAAACATCATAGAGCCCTGGTCTAAAGTAGTGCCCTGCATAGGGAATAGGGTGCCGTAGAGCCCTGGTCTAAAGTAGTGCCCTGCATAGGGAATAGGGTGCCGTATAGCCCTGGTCTAAAGTAGTGCCCTGCATAGGGAATAGGGTGCCATAGAGCCCTGGTCTAAAGCAGTGCCCTGCATAGGGAATAGGGTGCCGTAGAGCCCTGGCCTAAAAGAGTGACGTCCCTGGCTGTTTCCTTACCGGTAGTGACGTCCCTGGCTGTTTCCTTACCGGTAGTGATGTCCCTGGTTGTTTCCTTACCGATAGTGATATCCCTGGTTGTTTCCTTACCGGTAGTGATATCCCTGGCTGTTTCCTTACCGGTAGTGATGTCCCTGGCTGTTTCCTTACCGGTAGTGATATCCCTGGCTGTTTCCTTACCGGTAGTGACGTCCCTGGCTGTTTCCTTACCGGTAGTGACGGAGCGGAGCTTCTTGAGCAGTTTGATGTGAGTGTCAGGGGTGATGACAGAAGAGCAGTATGATCCACAACATTCCTCCAACAGGGTATAGTAATACAACAGCCTAGAGAGGAGAGGAGAATCAGAGAGAGGAGAATCAGGGAGAGGAGAGGAGAATCAGGGAGAGGAGAAGAGAATCAGGGAGAGGAGAATCAGGGAGAGGAGAATCAGGGAGAGGAGAGGAGAATCAGGGAGAGGATAATCAGGGAGAGGAGAGGATAATCAGGGAGAGGAGAGGAGAATCGGGGAGAGGAGAATCAGGGAGAGGAGAGGATAATTAGGGAGGGGAGAATCAGGGAGAGGAGAATCAGGGAGAGGAGAATCAGGGAGAGGAGAATCAGGGAGAGGAGAGGAGAATCAGGGAGAGGAGAAGATAATCAGGGAGAGGAGAAGAGAATCAGGGAGAGGAGAGGAGAATCGAGGAGAGGAGAATCGAGGAGAGGAGAATAAGGGAGAGGAGAATCAGGGAGGGGAGAATCAGAGAGAGGAGAGGAGTATCAGGGAGAGGAGAGGAGAATCAGGGAGAGGAGAGGAGAATTAAGGAGAGGAGAATCAGGGAGAGGAGTATCAGGGAGAGGAGAGGAGAATCAGGGAAAGGAGTATCAGGGAGAGGAGAGGAGAATTAAGGAGAGGAGAATCAGGAAGAGGAGTATCAGGGAGAGGAGAGGAGAATCAGGGATAGGAGAATCAGGGAGAGGAGAAGAGAATCAGGGAGAGGAGAATCAGGGAGAGGAGAGGAGAATCGAGGAGAGGAGAATCAGAGAGAGGAGAGGAGTATCAGGGAGAGGATAATCAGGGAGAGGAGAATCAGGGAGAGGAGAGGAGAATCGAGGAGAGGAGAATCAGAGAGAGGAGAGGAGTATCAGGGAGAGGATAATCAGGGAGAGGAGAATTAGGGGGAGGAGAGGAGAATCAGGGAGAGGAGAATCAGGGAGAGGAGAATCAGGGAGAGGAGAGGAGAATCGAGGAGAGGAGAATCAGGGGGAGGAGAGGAGAATCAGGGGGAGGAGAGGAGAACCAGGGGGAGGAGAGGAGAACCAGGGGGAGGAGAGGAGAATCAGGTGGAGGCGAGGAGAATCGAGGAGAGGAGAATCAGGGGGAGGAGAGGAGAATCAGGGGGAGGAGAGGAGAATCAGGGGAGGAGAGGAGAATCAGGGAGAGGAGAGGAGAATTAGGGAGAGGAGAATCAGGGAGAGGAGAGGAGAATCGAGGAGAGGAGAATCAGGGAGAGGAGAATCAGGGAGAGGAGAGGAGAATCAAGGGAGAGGGGAGGAGAATCAAGGGAGAGGAGAGGAGAATCAGGGGGAGGAGAGGAGAATCAGGGAGAGGAGAATCAGGGAAAGGCGAGGAGAATCAGGGAGAGGAGAATCAGGGAGAGGAGAATCAGGGAGAGGAGAGGAGAATTAAGGAGAGGAGAATCAGGGAGAGGAGTATCAGGGAGAGGAGAATCAGGGAAAGGAGTATCAGGGAGAGGAGAGGAGAATTAAGGAGAGGAGAATCAGGAAGAGGAGTATCAGGGAGAGGAGAGGAGAATCAGGGAAAGGAGAATCAGGGAGAGGAGAAGAGAATCAGGGAGAGGAGAATCAGGGAGAGGAGAGGAGTATCAGGGAGAGGAGAATCAGGGAGAGGAGAGGAGAATCGAGGAGAGGAGAATCAGGGGGAGGAGAGGAGAATCAGGGGGAGGAGAGGAGAACCAGGGGGAGGAGAGGAGAACCAGGGGGAGGAGAGGAGAATCAGGTGGAGGCGAGGAGAATCAGGGAGAGGAGAAGAGAATCAGGGAGAGGAGAATCAGGGAGAGGAGAGGAGAATCGAGGAGAGGAGAATCAGAGAGAGGAGAGGAGTATCAGGGAGAGGATAATCAGGGAGAGGAGAGGAGAATTAGGGGGAGGAGAGGAGAATCAGGGAGAGGAGAGGAGAATCAGGGAGAGGAGAATCAGGGAGAGGAGAGGAGTATCAGGGAGAGGAGAATCAGGGAGAGGAGAGGAGAATCGAGGAGAGGAGAATCAGGGGGAGGAGAGGAGAATCAGGGGGAGGAGAGGAGAATCAGGGGGAGGAGAGGAGAACCAGGGGGAGGAGAGGAGAACCAGGGGGAGGAGAGGAGAACCAGGGGGAGGAGAGGAGAATCAGGTGGAGGCGAGGAGAATCAGGGAGAGGAGAGGAGAATCGAGGAGAGGAGAGGAGAATCGAGGAGAGGGGAATCAGGGGGAGGAGAGGAGAATCAGGGGGAGGAGAGGAGAATCAGGGGGAGGAGAGGAGAATCAGGGAGAGGAGAGGAGAATTAGGGAGAGGAGAATCAGGGAGAGGAGAGGAGAATTAGGGAGAGGAGAATCAGGGAGAGGAGAGGAGAATCGAGGAGAGGAGAATCAGGGAGAGGAGAGGAGAATCAGGGAGAGGAGAGGAGAATCAAGGGAGAGGGGAGGAGAATCAAGGGAGAGGAGAGGAGAATCAGGGAGAGGAGAATCAGGGAGAGGAGAATCAGGGAGAGGAGAATCAGGGAAAGGCGAGGAGAATCATGGAAAGGCGAGGAGAATCAGGGAGAGGAGAATCAGGGAGAGGAGAATCAGGGAGAGGAGAATCAGGGAGAGGAGAGGAGAATTAGGGAAAAGCGGGGAGAATCAGGGAGAGGAGAGGAGAATCAGGGGGAGGAGAGGAGAATCAAGGGGGAGGAGAATCAGGGAGAGGAGAATCAGGGAGAGGAGAATCAGGGAGAGGAGAGGAGAATTAGGGAAAGGCGAGGAGAATCAGGGAGAGGAGAATCAGAGAGAGGAGAGGAGATTTGAGGAGAGGAGAATCAGGGAGAGGAGAGGAGAATCAGGGAGAGGAGAGGAGAATCAAGGGGGAGGAGAGGAGAATCAGGGAGAGGAGAATCAGGGAGAGGAGAGGAGAATTAAGGAGAGGAGAATTAGGGAGAGGAGAAGAGAATCAGGGAGAGGAGAATCAGAGAGAGGAGAGGAGAATCAAGGAGAGGAGAATCAGAGAGAGGAGAGGAGAATCAGGGCGAGGAGAGGAGAATCAGGGCGAGGAGAGGAGAATCAGGGGGAGGAGAGGCGAATCAGGGAGAGGAGAGGAGAATCAGGGAGAGGAGAGGAGAATCAGGGGGAGGAGAGGAGAACCAGGGGGAGGAGAGGAGAATCAGGGGGAGGAGAGGAGAATCAGGGGGAGGAGAGGAGAATCAGGGAGAGGAGAGGAGAATCAGGGAGAGGAGAGGAGAATCAGGGAGAGGAGAGGAGAATCAGGGAGAGGAGAGGAGAACCAGGGAGAGGAGAGGAGAACCAGGGGGAGGAGAGGAGAACCAGGGGGAGGAGAGGAGAACCAGGGGGAGGAGAGGAGAATCAGGGGGAGGAGAGGAGAATCAGGGAGAGGAGAGGAGAATCAGGGAGAGGAGAATCAGGGACAGGAGAGGAGAATCAGGGAGAGGAGGGGAGAATATGGGAGAGGCGAGGAGAATCAGGGAGAGGAGGGGAGAATATGGGAGGGGAGAATATGGGAGGGGAGAATATAGGAGGGGAGAATATGGGAGAGGAGAATATGGGAGAGGAGAATCAGGGAGAGGAGAATCAGGGAGAGGAGAATCAGGGAGAGGAGAATATGGAATCCGGGAGAGGAGAATCAGGGAAAGGAGAAGATGGAATCCGGGAGAGGAGAATCAGGGAAAGGAGAAGATGGAATTCGGGAGAGGAGAATTAGGGAAAGGAGAAGATGGAATCCGGGAGAGGAGAATCAGGGAGTGGAGAAGATGGGAGTGGAGAATCAGGGAGAGGAGAAGATGGGAGAGGAGAATATGGGAGAGGAGAATATGGGAGAGGTGAATCAGGGAGAGGAGAGGAGAATCAAGGGAGAGGGGAGGAGAATCAAGGGAGAGGAGAGGATGGAATCCGGGAGAGGAGAGGATGGAATCCGGGAGAGGAGATTCAGGGAGAGGAGAAGATGGAATCCGGGAGAGGAGAATCAGGGAGAAGAGAAGATGGAATCCGGGAGAGGAGAATCAGGGAGAAGAGAAGATGGAATCAGGGAGAGGAGAATCAGGGAGAAGAGAAGATGGAATCCGGGAGAGGAGAATCAGGGAGAAGAGAAGATGGAATTAGGGAGAAGATGGAATCATGGAGAGGAGAATATGGAATCAGGGAGAGGATAAGAGGGAATCGGGGAGAAGATGGAATCGGGGAGAGGAGAAAATGGTATCAGGGAGAGGAGGAGAAGATGGAATCAGGGAGAAGAGGGAATCAGGGAGAGGAGAAGAGGGAATCAGGGAGAGGAGAAGAGGGAATCAGGGAGAGGAGAAGAGGGAATCAGTGAGAGGAGAAGGGGGAATCAGGGAGAGGAGAAGGGGGAATCAGGGAGAGGAGAAGGGGGAATCAGGGAGAGGAGAAGGGGGAATCAGGGAGAGGAGAAGGGGGAATCAGGGAGAGGAGAAGGGGGAATCAGGGAGAGGAAAGGGGGAATCAGGGAGAGGAGAAGGGGGAATCAGGGAGAGGAGAAGGGGGAATCAGGGAGAGGAGAAGAGGGAATCAGGGAGAGGAGAAGAGGGAATCAGGGAGAGGAGAAGAGGGAATCAGGGAGAGGAGAAGAGGGAATCAGGGAGAGGAGAAGAGGGAATCAGGGAGAGGAGAAGAGGGAATCAGGGAGAGGAGAAGATGGGATCAGGGAGAGGAGAAGAGGATCAGGGAGAGGAGAAGAGGATCAGGGAGAGGAGAAGGGGATCAGGGAGAGGAGAAGAGGAGAAGAGGATCAGGGAGAGGAGAGGAGAATCAGGGAGAGGAGAGGAGAATCAAGGGAGAGGAGAGGAGAATCAAGGGAGAGGAGAATCAAGGAGAGGAGAAGAGAATCAGGGGGAGGAGAGGAGAATCAGGGAGAGGAGATTCAGGGAAAGGTGAGGAGAATCAGGGAAAGGTGAGGAGAATCAGGGAGAGGAGAATCAGGGAGAGGAGAGTCAGGGAGAGGAGAATCAGGGAGAGGAGAATCAGGGAGAGGAGAATCAGGGAGAGGAGAATCAGGGAGAGGAGAATTAGGGAAAGGCGAGGAGAATCAGGGAGAGGAGAGGAGAATCAGGGAGAGGAGAATCAGGGAGAGGAGAGGAGAATCAGGGAGAGGAGAGGAGAATCAGGGAGAGGAGAGGAGAATCAGGGAGAGGAGAGGAGAATCAGGGAGAGGAGAGGAGAATCAGGGAGAGGAGAGGAGAATCAGGGAGAGGAGAGGAGAACCAGGGGGAGGAGAGGAGAATCAGGGGGAGGAGAGGAGAATCAGGGGGAGGAGAGGAGAATCAGGGAGAGGAGAGGAGAATCAGGGAGAGGAGAATCAGGGAGAGGAGAGGAGAATCAGGGGGAGGAGAGGAGAATCAGGGGGAGGAGAGGAGAATCAGGGGGAGGAGAGGAGAATCAGGGGGAGGAGAGGAGAATCAGGGAGAGGAGGGGAGAATATGGGAGAGGAGAGGAGAATCAGGGAGAGGAGGGGAGAATATGGGAGGGGAGAATATGGGAGGGGAGAATATAGGAGGGGAGAATATGGGAGAGGAGAATATGGGAGAGGAGAATATGGGAGAGGAGAATCAGGGAGAGGAGAATCAGGGAGAGGAGAATCAGGGAGAGGAGAATATGGAATCAGGGAGAGGAGAAGATGGAATCCGGGAGAGGAGAATCAGGGAAAGGAGAAGATGGAATCCGGGAGAGGAGAATTAGGGAAAGGAGAAGATGGAATCCGGGAGAGGAGAATTAGGGAAAGGAGAAGAATCAATCCGGGAGAGGAGAATCAGGGAGAGGAGAAGAGAATATGGGAGAGGAGAATATGGGAGAGGAGAATATGGGAGAGGAGAATCAGGGAGAAGAGAGGATGGAATCAGGGAGAGGAGAGGATGGAATCCGGGAGAGGAGAGGATGGAATCCGGGAGAGGAGAATCAGGGAGAGGAGAAGATGGAATCCGGGAGAGGAGAATCAGGGAGAAGAGAAGATGGAATCCGGGAGAGGAGAATCAGGGAGAAGAGAAGATGGAATCCGGGAAAGGAGAATCAGGGAGAAGAGAAGATGGAATCCGGGAGAGGAGAATCAGGGAGAAGAGAAGATGGAATCCGGGAGAGGAGAATCAGGGAGAAGAGAAGATGGAATCAGGGAGAAGATGGAATTAGGGAGAAGATGGAATCATGGAGAGGAGAATATGGAATCAGGGAGAGGATAAGAGGGAATCGGGGAGAAGATGGAATCGGGGAGAGGAGAAGAGGGAATCAGGGAGAGGAGAAGAGGGAATCAGTGAGAGGAGAAGGGGGAATCAGGGAGAGGAGAAGGGGGAATCAGGGAGAGGAGAAGGGGGAATCAGGGAGAGGAGAAGGGGGAATCAGGGAGAGGAGAAGGGGGAATCAGGGAGAGGAGAAGAGGGAATCAGGGAGAGGAGAAGAGGGAATCAGGGAGAGGAGAAGATGGGATCAGGGAGAGGAGAAGAGGATCAGGGAGAGGAGAAGAGGAGAAGAGGATCAGGGAGAGGAGAAGAGGATCAACTTTAATGGATGGACATTTTAAAAGGGTTACTTCGGGATTTTGGCAAACTTGCCGATACCATTTGATGTATGTGAGTGCAGTTTGAAGGAAATAGCTAACTAGCATTTACACAATGACTGGATGTCTATGGGGATACAATCATAGCATGCTAGCAGATACCCATAGACTTCCAGTCAATTAAACATAGCATGCTAGCAGATACCCATAGACGTCCAGTCGATTAAACATAGCATGCTAGCAGATACCCATAGACGTCCAGTCGATTAAACATAGCATGCTAGCAGATACCCATAGACGTCCAGTCAATTAAACATAGCATGCTAGCAGATACCCATAGACTTCCAGTCAATTAAACATAGCATGCTAGCAGATACCCATAGACTTGACTTCCAGTCGATAAAACATAGCATGCTAGCAGATACCCATAGACTTCCAGTCAATTAAACATAGCATGCTAGCAGATACCCATAGACTTCCAGTCATTGCTCTAACGCTAGTTAGCACTGGCTCATGTAACATCCCCCTGGGGACAGAGCCATAAGCATGGTATCCACCATGTTCATCGGGCTCTGGGGACTGAGACTAAAGGGCCTCATTGCCAATATCAGGAAGTATGCCTTTAAGGACACTGGCCAGCTGGACTTGTAGACCGTCATGGTGATGGGGACATTTTATACTAGCTCGGTCAGATACACATACGATTCTCAGCCCAATCTGACGATAGGACAATTGTGAAATATGGGCGGGTCCCGGAGGATTAAGAACCACTGTGATAGGCAGTGGAGAATGAAGGAGTGTTTGTACCTGGGCAGGTCTGTCCCTTCCACGGAGGTCAACACATATTTAGACATGTGACTGTGGAAAGACTCAGGTTCTGACTTCAGAGAGTCAAATAGAGCCAAGGTGTCCACACGACCCTCGATGTCCTTGGTAGAGAGACTGAGGAGGAGGAGGAGAGGGGGATGAGGAGGAGAGGAGGAGGAGGAGAGGGGTAGGGAGGAGGAGGAGGAGACAAATATTAGAGACAAATATTTCCCTCAGATTACACAGACCCACAAACAAATCCAATCTTGGTAAACTCCCGAATCTGTTGGGTGAAATACCACAGTGTTCCATCACAGCAGCAATATCTGTGACCTGTTGCCATGAGAAAAGGGCAACCAGTGAAGAACAAACACCATTGTAAATACAACCCATATTTATGTTGATTTATTTTCCCTTTTGTACTTTAACTATTTGCACATCGTTACAACACTGTACATAGACATAATATGACATTTGTAATGTCTCTATTCCATAGGAACTTCTGTGAGTGTAATGTTTACTGTTCATTTTTATTGTTTATTTCACTTTTGTTTATTCTCTATTTCACTTGCTTAGGTAATGTTAACATATGTTTCCCATGCCAATAAATACCCTTAAATTGACATTGAGAGAGAGAGAGAGAGGGGGTGTGTGTGTGTGGTGTGTGTGTGTGTGTGGTGTGTGTGTGTGTGTGGTGGTGTGTGTGGTGTTTGTGTGTGTGTGTGTGTGGTGGTGTGTGTGTGGTGTGGTGTGTGTGTGGTGTGGTGTGTGTCTTACCCGCTGTCAGTGAAGAGGAACTCCAGGTGAGTCATGTAGATGTCCCAGAGGGGAATGCTGTAGCGCTGGGCTAGAGACAGACTGATCCTCCACACGCTGTCATCCAGGGTCCTGCAACACACACATCAGACATCCATTTCAGGAAAAACAGGTCATTTTGGTAAAAATCACTTCTACTGCTCGTCGGCCCCCCCTCCCTCCCTCCCTCCCTACTCACTCAGTCAGACCCAGAATGGTCTGTTTCTTGTAGTGTGTGTCGGAACTGAATCGTCTAACGTCGACCCCACGTCCCAGCCCCTGCAACACCTGGGCCTGCGTCAGGTCTGTCAGACGCTCGTTATACACCTGGAGCTGGCCAATCAGCTCCTCCACGTCCGCTGGCCAATCAGAATGGGCCGTCACGTGCTGGGTGACCAATCGGATCAGCTCCTTGGGGTCGGCCTGAGTAGGAAACAGATCAAATGCATCCTTCCTCAGTCACACAGCCTCTCCAGTAATTTTGCACGCCCAATTTTTCAGTTTTTGATTTGTTAAAAAAGTTTGAAATATCCAATAAATGTCGTTCCACTTCATGATTGTGTCCCACTTGTTGTTGATTCTTCACAAAAAAATACAGTTTTATATCTTTATGTTTGAAGCCTGAAATGTGGCAAAAGGTCGCAAAGTTCAAGGGGTCCTAATACTTTCGCAAGGCACTGTAAATTCGTTAAAAAGAAATTGTAAATATGACACCTTCATATTAGTGAATTCGGCTATTTCAGCCACATCTGTTGCTGACAGGTCTATAAAATCTAGCACACGGCCATGCAATCTCCACAGGGACACATTGGCAGAAAAATGTCTTTAATATTGCAGATGGATCTTCCATCAATGTAATTGTCTGCATTATTTCCAATCCCCTCCATATACGTTTTAAATATGGAGAAATACAAACACACATATATATACACATATACATATATACACACACACACATATATAAACAAATATTTATGTATATTATATATGAAATAACACACATGGAATCATGTAGTAATCAGAGAAGTGTTCAACAAATCAAAATATATTTTAGATTCTTCAAAGTAGCCACCCGTTGCCTTGACAGCTTTGCACACTCTTGGCATTCTCTCAACCAGCTTCATAAGGTAGTCACCTGGAATGCATTTCAATTAACAGGTGTGCCTTGTTCAAAGTTAATTTGTGGAATTTCTTTCCTTCTTAAACTTTTTTGGGATAGGGGGCAGCATTTTCACATTTGGATGAATAGCGTGCCCAGAGTGAACTGCCTCCAACTCTGTCCCAGATGCTAATAAGCATGTTATTATTAGCATCTGGTTAGAAAACACACTGAAGTTTCTAAAACTGTTTGAATGATGTCTGTGAGTATAACAGAACTCATATGGCAGGCGAAAACCTGAGAAAAAATCCAACCAGGAAGTGGGAAATTTGAGGTTTGTAGTTTTTCAAAACTTGGCCTCCCGAAAGTTGCACTTCCTACGGCTTCCACTAGATGTCAACCGTCTTTAGAAACTTGTTTTAGGCTTCTGCTATAAAGGAGGGGGGAATGGGAGCTGACTGAGTCATGGGTCTGGCAGTGTGACTCAGGCTCGTGACGCGTGGGTCCCGACAGAGTTTGCTCTCGTTCCAGTGCTTTTCTTCAGACAATAAAATTCTCCGGTTGGAACATTATTGATGATTTATGTTAAAAACATCCTAAAGATTGATTCCATGCGTCGTTTGACGTGTTTCTACGACCTGTAACGGAACTTTGAGATTTTGTCTGGACGAAGTACTCGCGCCTCTTGAAGATGGACTGTGCAAAGCTGTCATCAAGGCAAAGGGTGACAACTTTGAAGAATCTCAAATATATTTTGATTCGACATGGTTCCATATGTGTTATTTCATAGTTTTGATGTATAAACTATTATTCTACAATGAAGAAAATAGTGAAAAGAAAAACTGGAATGTGTCCTAACTTTTGACTGGTACCATACATCACGTCTAACTAAATACAACAACACTTTTATTTTCACCATAGCAACCTACTCTCTCTACCCTCTCCTCATCTTCTATTTCTCTCTCCCTCCTCCCCCATTGTTGTGTAAAACTGTCACAACATAAAGATGTGTGAGAGCCAAACAGAGCGCGACGTCAAGAAAAATGAAGTGTCAGAAATACCAAATGTTTCATCTAATTCTGAAAGATTTTAAATATAAACCCTACATGATCAAAAGTATGTGGACCACAGGATCACAACCCACTACAGGGAACAGGATCACAACCCACTACTGGGAGGGAACAGGACCACAACCCACTACAGGGAAAAGGACCACAACCCACTACTGGGAACAGGATCACAACCCACTACTGGGAACAGGATTACAACCCACTACTGGGAACAGGACCACAACCCACTACTGGGAGGGAACAGGATCACAACCCACTACAGGGAACAGGATCACAACCCACTACTGGGAGGGAACAGGACCACAACCCACTACTGGGAACAGGACCACAACCCACTACTGGGAGGGAACAGGACCACAACCCACTACTGGGAACAGGATCACAACCCACTACTGGGAGGGAACAGGACCACAACCCACTACTGGGAGGGAACAGGACCACAACCCACTACTGGGAGGGAACAGGATCACAACCCACTACTGGGAGGGAACAGGACCACAACCCACTACTGGGAGGGAACAGGACCACAACCCACTACTGGGAGGGAACAGGACCACAACCCACTACTGGGAGGGAACAGGACCACAACCCACTACTGGGAGGGAACAGGACCACAACCCACTACTGGGAGGGAACAGGACCACAACCCACTACTGGGAGGGAACAGGACCACAACCCACTACTGGGAGGGAACAGGACCACAACCCACTACTGGGAGGGAACAGGACCACAACCCACTACTGGGAACAGGATCACAACCCACTACTGGGAGAGAACAGGACCACAACCCACTACTGGGAGGGAACAGGACCACAACCCACTACTAGGAACAGGATCACAACCCACTACTGGGAGGGAACAGGACCACAACCCACTACTGGGAACAGGACCACAACCCACTACTGGGAGGGAACAGGACCACAACCCACTACTGGGAGGGAACAGGACCACAACCCACTACTGGGAGGGAACAGGATCACAACCCACTACTGGGAACAGGATCACAACCCACTACTGGGAGGGAACAGGACCACAACCCACTACTGGGAGGGAACAGGACCACAACCCACTACTGGGAGGGAACAGGATCACAACCCACTACTGGGAGGGAACAGGACCACAACCCACTACTGGGAGGGAACAGGACCACAACCCACTACTGGGAACAGGACCACAACCCACTACTGGGAGGGAACAGGCCCACAACCCACTACTGGGAGGGAACAGGACCACAACCCACTACTGGGAACAGGACCACAACCCACTACTGGGAGGGAACAGGACCACAACCCACTACAGGGAACAGAACCACAACCCACTACTGGGAACAGGATCACAACCCACTACTGGGAACAGGATCACAACCCACTACAGGGAACAGGACCACAACCCACTACTGGGAGGGAACAGGACCACAACCCACTACAGGGAGGGAACAGGACCACAACCCACTACAGGGAGGGAACAGGACCACAACCCACTACTGGGAGGGAACAGGATCACAACCCACCACTGGGAGGGAACAGGATCCCAACCCACTACTGGGAGGGAACAGGACCACAACCCACTACTGGGAGGGAACAGGATCACAACCCACTACTGGGAGGGAACAGGACCACAACCCACTACTGGGAGGGAACAGGACCACAACCCACTACAGGGAACAGGACCACAACTCACTACTGGGAACAGGATCACAACCCACTACTGGGAGGGAACAGGACCACAACCCACTACTGGGAGGGAACAGGACCACAACCCACTACTGGGAGGGAACAGGACCACAACCCACTACTGGGAACAGGACCACAACCCACTACTGGGAGGGAACAGGCCCACAACCCACTACTGGGAGGGAACAGGACCACAACCCACTACTGGGAGGGAACAGGACCACAACCCACTACTGGGAGGGAACAGGACCACAACCCACTACTGGGAGGGAACAGGACCACAACCCACTACTGGGAGGGAACAGGACCACAACCCACTACTGGGAGGGAACAGGACCACAACCCACTACTGGGAACAGGACCACAACCCACTACTGGGAGGGAACAGGCCCACAACACACTACCGGGAGGGAACAGGACCACAACCCACTACTGGGAGGGAACAGGACCACAACCCACTACTGGGAGGGAACAGGACCACAACCCACTACTGGGAGGGAACAGGATCACAACCCACTACAGGGAACAGGACCACAACCCACTACTGAGAGGGAACAGGACCACAACCCACTACAGGGAGGGAACAGGACCACAACCCACTACTGGGAGGGAACAGGATCACAACCCACTACTGGGAGGGAACATGATCACAACCCACTACTGGGAGGGAACAGGACCACAACCCACTACTGGGAGGGAACAGGACCACAACCCACTACTGGGAGGGAACAGGACCACAACCCACTACTGGGAGGGAACAGGACCACAACCCACTACAGGGAGGGAACAGGATCACAACCCACTACTGGGAGGGAACAGGACCACAACCCACTACTGGGAACAGGACCACAACCCACTACTGGGAGAGAACAGGACCACAACCCACTACTGGGAGGGAACAGGACCACAACCCACTACTGGGAGGGAACAGGATCACAACCCACTACAGGGAGGGAACAGGACCACAACCCACTACTGGGAACAGGACCACAACCCACTACTGGGAGGGAACAGGACCACAACCCACTACTGGGAGGGAACAGGACCACAACCCACTACTGGGAACAGGACCACAACCCACTACTGGGAGGGAACAGGACCACAACCCACTACTGGGAGGGAACAGGACCACAACCCACTACTGGGAACAGGACCACAATCCACTACTGGGAGGGAAGAGGACCACAACCCACTACTGGGAGGGAGCAGGACCACAACCCACTACTGGGAGGGAACAGGATCACAACCCACTACAGGGAACAGGACCACAACCCACTACTTGGAACAGGACCACAACCCACTACTGGGAGGGAACAGGATCACAACCCACTACAGGGAACAGGATCACAACCCCATACAGGGAACTGGACCACAACCCACTAAATACTTTTTTCTTTACATAGTTGAATGTGCTGACAACAAAATCACACAAAAAATATCAATGGAAATCAAATTTATCAACCCATGGAGGTCTTGATTTTTTATTTTATTTATTTATCCGTTATTTTACCAGGTAAGTTGACTGAGAACACGTTCTCATTTGCAGCAACAACCTGGGGAATAGTTACAGGGGAGAGGAGGGGGATGAATGAGCCAATTGTAAACTGGGGATTATTAGGTGACCGTGATGGTTTGAGGGTCAGATTGGGAATGTAGCCAGGACACCGGGGTTAACACCCCTACTCTTACGATAAGTGCCATGGGATCTTTAATGACCTCAGAGAGTCAGGACACCCGTTTAACGTCCCATCCGAGAGACGGCACCCTACACAGGGCAGTGTCCCCAATCACTGCCCTGGGGCATTGGGATATTTTTTAGACCAGTGGAAAGAGTGCCTCCTACTGGCCCTCCAACACCACTTCCAGCAGCATCTGGTCTCCCATCCAAGGACTGACCAGGACCAACCCTGCTTAGCTTCAGAAGCAAGCCAGTGGTACGCAGGGTGGTATCACACTCAAAATTAAAGTGGAAAACCACACTACAGGCTGATCCAACTTTGATGTAATGTCCTTAAAACAAGTCCAAATGAGGCTCAGTAGTGTGTGTGGCCTCCACGTGCCTGTATGACCTCCCTACAACGCCTGGGCATGCTCCTGATGAGGTGGCGGATGGTCTCCTGAGGGATCTCCTCCCAGACCTGGACTAAAGCATCCGCCAACTCCTGGACAGTCTGTGGTGCAACGTGGCTTTGGTGGATGGAGCAAGACATGATGTCCCAGATGTGCTCAATTGGATTCAGGTCTGGGGAACGGGTGGGCCAGTCCATAGCATCAATGCCTTAGTTTGCAGGAACTGCTGACACCCACTGAGGTCTAGCATTGACTTGCATTAGGAGGAACCCAGGGCCAACCGCACCAGCATATGATCTCACAAGGGGTCTGAGGATCTCATCTCGGTACCTAATGGCAGTCAGGCTACCTCTGGCGAGCACATAGAGGGCTGTGCAGCCCCCCAAAGAAATGCCACCCCACACCATGACTGACCCACCGCCAAACCGGTCATGCTGGAGGATGTTGCAGGCAGCAGAACGTTCTCCACGGCATTTCCAAACTCTGTCACGTCTGTCACGTGCTCAGCGTGAACCTGCTTTCATCTGTGAAGAGCACAGGGCGCCAGTGGCGAATTTGCCAATCTTGGTGTTCTCTGGCAAATGCCAAACGTCCTGCACGGTGTTGGGCTGTAAGCACAACCCCCACCTGTAGACATCAGGCCCTCATACCACCCTCATGGAGTCTGTTTCTGACCGTTTGAGCAGACACATGCACATTTGTGGCCTGCTGGAGGTCATTTTGCAGGGCTCTGGCAGTGCTCCTCCTGCTCCTCCTTGCACAAAGGCAGAGGTAGCGGTCCTGCTGCTGGGTTGTTGCCCTCCTACGGCCTCCTCCACGTCTCCTGATGTAGTGGCCTGTCTCCTGGTAGCGCCTCCATGCTCTGGACACTACGCTGACAGACACAGCAAACCTTCTTGCCACATCTCGCATTGATGTGCCATCCTGGATGAGCTGCACTACCTGAGCCACTTGTGTGGGTTGTAGACTCCGTCTCATGCTACCACTAGAGTGAAAGCACCGCCAGCATTCAAAAGTGACCAAAACATCAGCCAGGAAGCATAGGAACTGAGAAGTGGTCTGTGGTTACCACCTGCAGAACCACTCCTTTATTCGGGGTGTCTTGCTAAATGCCTATAATTTCCACCTGTTGTCTATTCCATTTTCACAACAGCATGTGAAATTTATTGTCAATTAGTGTTGCTTCCTAAGTGGACAGTTTGATTTCACAGAAGTGTGATTGACTTGGAGTTACATTGTGTTGTTTAAGTGTTCCCTTTATTTTTTTGAGCAGTATATATATATATAATATGACATTTGTAATGTCTTTATTGTTTTGAAACCTCTCTATGTGTAATGTTCACTATTAATTTGTATTGTTTATTTCACTTTTATATAGTATCTACCTCACTTGCTTTGGCAATGTTAACACATGTTTCCCATGCCAATAAAGCCCTTGAATTGAATTGAATTGAGAGAGAGAGACTAGAGAGAGAGAGACAGAGAGAGACTAGAGAGAGAGACAGTGAGAGAGAGAGAGAGAGAGAGAGAGAGACAGTGAGAGAGAGAGAGAGAGAGAAAGAGAGAGAGAGAGAGAAAGAGAGAGAAAGAGAGAGAAAGAGAAAGAGAGAGAGAGAGAGAGAGAGAGAGAGAGAGAGAGAGAGACAGAGAAAGTGCAGCGTGCCAGTGTGTGAGTGCCAGTGTGTGAGTGCCAGCGTGTCTGTGTGCACGCCAGTGTGTGCCACAGTAAAGACAATCATGTCTCATCAAGAAGGAGCAGCTTAAGAACAGAACAAAGAACTGGCAAGCCCTACCACAACAGAATACCACTGATAAACAACCCCTACCATCACAGAATACCACTGATAACAACCCCTACCACCACAGAATACCACTGATAACAACCCCTACCACCACAGAATACCACTGATCAACAACAACCCCTACCACCACAGAATAACACTGATAAACAACCCCTACCACCACAGAATACCACTGATAAACAACAACCCCCAACACCACAGAATACCACTGATAAACAACAACCCCCACCACCACAGAACACCACTGATAAACAACCCCTACCACCACAGAATACCACTGATAAACAACCCCTACCACCACAGAATACCAGTGATAAACAACCCCTACCACCACAGAATACCACTGATAAACAACCCCTACCACCACAGAATACCAGTGATAAACAACCCCTACCACCAAAGAATACCACTGATAAACAACCCCTACTACCACAGAATAACACTGATAAATTCAGTCAAAATGGAGGAGTTGAGAAGAGGACGGAAAGTGGATGATAAGAAGAATCCAACATTTATTTTTGATACTGTCGCAAAGCTAACTAAAAAGCAGTATTCCCCAAGAGAGGGCGGCTTTCACATCAGCAGTGATGAATTCATAAACTTCTTTGAGGAAAAGATCATGATCATTAGAAAGCTAATTATGGACTCTCTCTTTAAATCTGCGTATTCCTCCAAAGCTCAGTTGTCCTGAGTCTGCACAACTCTGCTAGGACCTAGGATCAAGAGAGACGCTCAAGTGTTTTAGTACTATATCTCTTGACACAATGATGAAAATAATCATGGCCTCTAAACCTTCAAGCTGCATACTGGACCCTATTCCAACTAAACTACTGAAAGAGCTACTTCCTGTGCTTGGCCCTCCTATGTTGAACATAATAAACGGCTCTCTATCCACCGGATGTGTACCAAACTCACTAAAAGTGGCAGTAATAAAGCCTCTCTTGAAAAAGCCAAACCTTGACCCAGAAAATATAAAAAACTATTGGCCTATATCGAATCTTCCATTCCTCTCAAAAATGTTAGAAAAGGCTGTTGCACAGCAACTCACTGCCTTCCTGAAGACAAACAATGTATATGAAATGCTTCAGTCTGGTTTTAGACCCCATCATAGCACTGAGACGGCACTTGTGAAGGTGGTAAATTACCCTTTAATGGCATCAGACCGAGGCTCTGCATCTGTCCTCGTGCTCCTAGACCTTAGTGCTGCTTTTGATACCATTGATCACCACATTCTTTTGGAGAGATTGGTCTACACGGACAAGTTCTGGCCTGGTTTAGATCTTATCTGTCGGAAAGATATCAGTTTGTCTCTGTGAATGGTTTGTCCTCTGACAAATCAACTGTAGATTTCGGTGTTCCTCAAGGTTCCGTTTTAGGACCACTATTGTTTTCACTATATATTTTACCTCTTGGTGATGTCATTTGGAAACATAATGTTAACTTTCACTGCTATGCGGACGACACACAGCTGTACATTTCAATGAAACATGGTGAAGCCCCAAAATTGCCCTCCCTGGAAGCCTGTGTTTCAGACATAAGGAGGTTGATGGCTGCAAATATTCTACTTTTAAACTCGGATAAAACAGAGATGCTTGTTCTTGGTCCCAAGAAACAAAGAGATCTTCTGTTGAATCTGACAATTAATCTTAATGGCTGTACAGTTGTCTCAAATAAAACTGTGAAGGACCTCGGCGTTACTCTGGACCCTGATCTCTCTTTTGACGAACATAGACTTTTTCAAGGACAGCTTTTTTCCATCTATGTAACATTGCAAAAATCTGACATTTTTGTCCAAAAATTATGCATAAAAATGCTTTTGTAACTTCTAGGTTAGACTACTGCATTGCTCTACTTTCCGGCTACCTGGATAAAGCACTAAATAAACTTCAGTTAGTGCTAAATACGGCTGTTAGAATCCTGACTAGAACCAAAAGATTTGATCATATTACTCCAGTGCTAGCCTCTCTACACTGGCTTCCTGTTAAGGCAAGGGCTGATTTAAAGGTTTTACTGCTAACCTACAAAGCATTACATGGGCTTGCTCCTACATATCTCTCTGATTTGGTCCTGCCGTACATACCTACACGTAAGCTACGGTCACAAGACGCATGACTCCTTATTGTCCCTAGAATTTCTAAGCAAACAGCTGGAGGCAGGGCTTTCTCCTATAGAGCTCCATTTTTATGGAATGGTCTGCCTACCCATGTGAGAGACGCAAACTCGGTCTCAACCTTTAAGTCTTTATTTAAGACTCATCTCTTCAGTGGGTCATATGATTGAGTGTAGTCTGGCCCAGGAGTGGGAAGGTGAACGGAAAGGCTCTGGAGCAACGAACCGCCCTTGCTGTCTCTGCCTGGCCGGTTCCCCTCTTTCCACTGGGATTCTCTGCCTCTAACCCTATTACAGGGGCTGAGTCACTGGCTTACTGGGGCCCTTCCATGCCGCCCCTAGGAGGGGTGCATCACTTGAGTGGGTTAAGTCACTTATGTGATCTTCCTGTCCGGGTTGGCGGCGGCCATACGACACAATCAACAACGTAGAACCCCGTAGGTCCGTTTCATACGACACTATCAACAACGTAGAACCCCGTAGGTCCGTTTCATACGACACTATCAACAATGTAGAACCCCGTAGGTCCGTTTCATACGACACTATCAACAACGTAGAACCCCGTAGGTCCGTTTCATACGACACTATCAACAACGTAGAACCCCGTAGGTCCGTTTCATACGACACTCTCAACAACGTAGAACCCCGTAGGTCCGTTTCATACGACACTATCAACAACGTAGAACCCCGTAGGTTCTATTGAACGTTTTGGGAAGCTTAGCTCATTAGACACCACACCTATGGCTATAGTAGTAGGCTGAACTACACACAGCTCAAACACACCTGACACACCTCAAACACACCTGACACACCTCAAACACACTCCAAAAACAGCTCAAACACACCTGACACACCTCAAACACACCCCAAACACACCCCAAACACAGCTCAAACACAGCTCAAACACAGCTCAAACACACCTGACACACCTCAAACACACCTCAAACACAGCTCAAACACAGCTCAAACACACCTCAAACACACCTCAAACACACCTCAAACACACCTCAAACACACCTCAAACACACCTCAAACACAACGTGTACTCACCCTGTAGAGAGTGTGTGTGTTGGCCTTGAGGCATGGGACCAGGTGGTTGTAGATCTGTAGACTATAGTAGTAGGCTGCACTACACACACCTCAAACACACCGTGTACTCACCCTGTAGAGAGTGTGTGTGTTGGCCTTGAGGCATGGGACCAGGTGGTTGTAGATCTGTAGACTATAGTAGTAGGCTGCACTACACACACCTCAAACACACCGTGTACTCACCCTGTAGAGAGTGTGTGTGTTGGCCTTGAGGCATGGGACCAGGTGGTTGTAGATCTGTAGACTATAGTAGTAGGCTGCACTACACACACCTCAAACACACAGTGTACTCACCCTGTAGAGAGTGTGTGTGTTGGCCTTGAGGCATGGGATCAGGTGGTTGTAGATCTGTAGACTATAGTAGTAGGCTGCTAGCTGCAGGGACAGGGCCGAGTGGGACTGCGTCTCAAAACACCTGTTAGCATCCAGGACCTGGGGGGGGGGGGGGTACCGGGGGGAGTATACAGGTGAAAAGAGGTCAGCATACGGATGAATGTAACTGACCAATCAGAGAGCAGAGCGTGTGTGTTACCTGCGGCAGGGCCAGGAGATAGGCCAGAGACAGGGTCATGTCTCTGGGAAAGGCATCACTGGCCAGCTGCAGCAGTACTGAGAGAGAGAGAGAGAGAGAGAGACAGGAAACGTTAACATATGTTTCCCATGCCAATAAAGCCCCTTGAATTGACCTGAGAAAGATTGGGGGTACTTCACTTGCTTTAGAAATGTTAACATTTCATGTTTCCCATGCCAATAAAGACCTTACAACTGACATTAAATTGAGAGAGAGTGTGGAGGAGATGGGGATCGGTGGGAAGGAGAGAGGGAGAGAGAGAGGGAGCGAGAGGAGGGACTAAAGCTGAACTCTACCATCAAGAGAGAGAGAGGGAGCGAGAGGAGGGACTAAAGCTGAACTCTACCATCAAGAGGGAGAGGGGAGGAGGAGGGACTAAAGCTGAACTCTACCATCAAGAGGGAGAGGGGAGGAGGAGGGACTAAAGCTGAACTCTACCATCAAGAGAGAGAGAGGGGAGGAGGAGGGACTAAAGCTGAACTCTACCATCAAAAGAGAGGAGGGACTAAATCTGAACTCTACCATCAAGAGAGAGAGGAGGGACTAAAGCTGAACTCTACCATCAAGAGAGAGAGGGACTAAAGCTGAACTCTACCAAGAGAGAGAGAGGGGGGAGGAGGAGGGACTAAAGCTGAACTCTACCATCGAGAGAGAGGGGAGGAGGAGGGACTAAAGCTGAACTCTACCTTCAAGAGAGAGAGAGAGAGGAGGGACTAAAGCTGAACTCTTCCATCAAGAGAGAGAGAAGGGACTAAAGCTGAACTCGACCATCAAGAGAGAGAGAGAGGGGAGGAGGAGGGACTAAAGCTGAACTCTACCATCAAGAGAGAGGAGGGTCTAAAGCTGAATTCTACCATCAAGAGAGAGAGGAGGGACTAAAGCGGAACTCTACCATCAAGAGAGAGGAGTAGGGACTAAATCTGAACTCTACCATCAAGAGAGAGTGGAGGAGGGACTAAAGCTGAACTCTACCATCAAGAGAGAGAGGAGGGACTAAAGCTGAAATCTACCATCAAGAGAGAGAGGAGGGACTAAAGCTGAACTCTACCATCAAGAGAGAGAGGAGGGACTAAAGCTGAACTCTACCATCAAGAGAGAGAGAGCGGGACTAAAGCTGAACTCTACCGTCGAGAGAGAGAGGGACTAAAGCTGAACTCTACCATCAAGAGAGAGAGAGAGGGGAGGAGGAGGGACTAAAGCTGAACTCTACCATCAAGAGAGAGAGAGGGGAGGAGGAGGGACTAAAGCTGAACTCTACCATCAAGAGAGAGAGGGGGGAGGAGGAGGGACTAAAGCTGAACTCTACCATCAAGAGACAGAGTAGGGACTAAAGCTGAACTCTACCATCAAGAGAGAGAGAGAGAGGAGGAGGGACTAAAGCTGAACTCTACCATCAAGAGAGAGGAGGAGGAGAGACTAAAGCTGAACTCAACCATCAAGAGAGAGGAGGGACTAAGGCTGAACGCTACCATCAAGAGAGAGAGGAGGAGGAGGGACTAAAGCTGAACTCTACCATCAAGAGAGAGGAGGAGGGACTAAAGCTGAACTCTACCAAGAGAGAGGAGGAGGAGGGACTAAAGCTGAACTCTACCAAGAGAGAGGAGGAGGAGGGACTAAAGCTGAACTCTACCAAGAGAGAGGAGGAGGAGGGACTAAAGCTGAACTCTACCAAGAGAGAGGAGGAGGAGGGACTAAAGCTGAACTCAACCATCAAGAGAGAGGAGGGACTAAAGCTGAACTCTACCATCAAGAGAGAGAGGAGGGACTAAAGCTGAACTCTACCATCAAGAGAGAGAGAGAGAGGAGGAGGGACTAAAGCTGAACTCTACCATCAAGAGAGAGGAGGAGGAGAGACTAAAGCTGAACTCAACCATCAAGAGAGAGGAGGGACTAAGGCTGAACGCTACCATCAAGAGAGAGAGGAGGAGGAGGGACTAAAGCTGAACTCTACCATCAAGAGAGAGGAGGAGGGACTAAAGCTGAACTCTACCAAGAGAGAGGAGGAGGAGGGACTAAAGCTGAACTCTACCAAGAGAGAGGAGGAGGAGGGACTAAAGCTGAACTCTACCAAGAGAGAGGAGGAGGAGGGACTAAAGCTGAACTCTACCAAGAGAGAGGAGGAGGAGGGACTAAAGCTGAACTCTACCAAGAGAGAGAGGAGGGACTAAAGCTGAACTCTGCCATCAAAACACTTTCTCCCTGCCACCATACAGCTGGTGAATGCAAGCGTTTCCCACCACTCCACCCTGGACTAGAACAGCCTCTATGACCAGGTCCACCCTGGACTAGAACAGCCTCTATGACCAGGTCCACCCTGGACTAGAACAGCCTCTATGACCAGGTCCACCACTCCAACCCTGGACTAGAACAGCCTCTATGACCAGGTCCACCCTGGACTAGAACAGCCTCTATGACCAGGTCCACCCTGGACTAGAACAGCCTCTATGACCAGGTCCACCCTGGACTAGAACAGCCTCTATGACCAGGTACACGCTGGACTAGAACAGCCCTTATGACCAGGTCCACCTCTACAAGACAGCAATCCCAACTTTTTGCCAGGACCCTGAAGGACGTCACCCTCAACCACAGCCCGAGCACCTCACACAGGAGCAACAGAGCAACGGGCACCCAACCCAGACCAGCTGGAGACCCTCCCAGACCTGCAAGACCTCCTCCTGAAGGACCTGCACCGAGAGAACCCACGCCCAGAGGACCTACACCCAGACCACAGCATCCCCAGCCACACCCCAATCAGCTAATACCCCCCCCAAACAAACCCTGACCACACACTATATAGGCCTCCCCCATATCAGACAGCAAGATATGTTACCCGATTCAGGAAACTAGGCGTATGTCGCAAGTCACGACTTCACAGGAGAGCCGTTTGAATGTAAATAATGTCCTCCTGTGTGCTACCTATATCCCCCCACTAGAATCCCCACACTTTAATGAAGACAGCTTCTCCATCCTGGAGGGGGAGATCAATCATTTCCAGACCCAGGGACATGTACAAGTCTGTGGCAACCTAAATGCCAGAACCGGACAAGAACCTGACACCCTCAGCACACAGGGGGACAAACACCTACCTGGAGGTGACATCATTCCCTCCCCCATATGCCCCCCTAGGCACAACTACGACAACATAAGCAAAATCACTCTATTTGAAAAGAGCAATACTCAGTCATGAGGCATTAAAGCCAAAGGAACTCAGTAATATTAAGAAATGCTATAGAGTGAAGGAGAGTAGTGTGGAAATCTACCAAAAAACAATTAAGCAACAACAAATTCAATCCCTTCTAGACAATGTCCTGGACTAAAAGTTTCACTGTAATAGTGAAGGTAGAACATCTAAACAGTATATTTGACCTCTCAGCTTCCCTATCAAATCTAAAAATTGAGTCTACTCCTTCACTATGGAGAATCACTAAATCAATACAAAAATAAACTACGGAAAAAGAAGGAACAGCACGTCAGAAATCAGCTCAGAAGAAACCATCGAATCTAACCATTTCTGGGAAAATTGGAAAACTCGAAACAAACAACAAATAATTATCTAAAACGGAGATGTTTGGATAAACCACTTCTCCAATCTTTTTAGCCCTATAACAAAGAATGAATTGTAAAAATATATACAAAATCAACAACAAATCTAAGAATCAACTATTAAAGACTACCAGAACACACTGGATTCTTCAATTACATTGAATGAGTTACAGGACAAAATAAAAACCCTCCAACCCAAAAAGGCCTGTGGTGTTGATGGTATCCTTAATGAAATGATAAAATATACAGACAACAAATTCCAATTGGCTATACTAAAACTCTTTAACATCATCCTTAGCTCTGGCATCTTCCCCAATATGTGGAACCAAATTTGACCCCAATAACTACTGGGGGATATGGGTCAACAGCAACCTTGGGAAAATCCTCTGCATTATCATTAACAGCAGACTCGTACATTTCCTCAGCGAAAACAATGTACTGAGCAAATGTCAAATTGGCTTTTTACCAAATTACCGTACAACAGACCATGTATTCACCCTAATTGACAACCAAACAACCTAAAACAAAGGCAAAGTCTTCTCATGCTTTGCTGATTTCAAAAAAGCCTTCGACTCAATCTGGCATGAGGGTCTGCTATACAAACTGATGGAAAGGGGTGTTGGGGGGGAAACATACGACATTATAGCATCCATGTACACAAACAAGTGTGCGGTTAAAAATGGCAAAAAACACATTTCTTCCCACAAGGCCGTGGGGTGAGACAGGGATGCAGCTTAAGCCCCACCCTCTTCAACATATTTATCAATTAATTGGCGAGGGCACTAGAACAGTCCCTCCCTCCCTCGGGCTTTATTGGCATGGGAAACATATGTTTACATTACCAAAGCAAGTGAAATATATAAACAAAATGTAAATAAACAATACAAATTAACAGTGAACATTACACTCACAAAAGTACCAAAATAATAAACATTTCATATGTCATATTATATATATATACAGTGTTGTAACGATGTGCAAATAGTTAAAGTACACAAGGGAAAATAAAACAAAAATATGGGTTGAGTTTAGTGGTGTTTTTTCTCTCCCTCCCTCAGTGTGTGTTTGTGTATTACCCTCTGTGGCAGGGAACAGGGTCTGTCCCTCTGTCTTGGTCTCAGCCAGCTTCCCAGTCCGCAGTAGAACCTCAGCAAACTGCTCCTGAGGTACGGCATCGTACGACCCATACATATCTTCACTCTGAGAGAGACAAGAGGTTTAGAATGAGAAGGGGTGAAGTCATGGGACGCCATAGGCCCACCCACCTGGCAGCCAGGCCATAGGCCCACCCACCTGGCAGCCAGGCCATAGGCCCACCCACCTGGCAGCCAGGCCATAGGCCCACCCACCTGGCAGCCAGGCCATAGGCCCACCCACCTGGCAGCCAGGCCATAGGCCCACCCACCTGGCAGCCAGGCCATAGGCCCACCCACCTGGCAGCCAGGCCATAGGCCCACCCACCTGGCAGCCAGGCCATAGGCCCACCCACCTGGCAGCCAGGCCATAGGCCCACCCACCAACCTGGCAGCCAGGCCATAGGCCCACCCACTGGGGAGCCTAGCCATAGGCCCACCCACCTGGCAGCCAGGCCATAGGCCCACCCACCTGGCAGCCAGGCCATAGGCCCACCCACCTGGCAGCCAGGCCATAGGCCCACCCACTGGGGAGCCTAGCCAATCAGAATGAGTTTTTCCCCACAAAATGGCTACAGAAATAAATACTCCTCAGAACCCCCCAGACAATCCCACAGGTGAAGAAGCCAGGATGTGGATGTCCTGGGTTGGCGTGGTTACACATGAGGCCGGCTAACCGGTTGGCAGCATATGGTCGAGAAATGAACATTCAACAGTTCTGTTGGACATTGTTGCAGTCAGCATGCCAATGGCACACTCCCTCAAAACTTGGTACACTTGAGCGATTCGTTATTATTGTGTTGTGTGACAAAACTGCACATTTGAAAAGTGGCCTTTTATTGTCCACAGCACAAAGTGTTTATGATCATGCTGTTTAATAAGCTTCTTGATATGCCACACCTGTCAGGTGGATGGAAACAGCAGAGGGAGCACCCCCAATATCCACATTGACGGGATCGCAGTGGAGAAGGTGGAAAGCTTCAAGTTCCTCGGCGTACACATCACTGACAAAATTAAATGGTCCACCCACACAGACAGTGTTGTGAAGAACGCGCAGCAGAGCCTTTTCAACCTCAGGAGGCTGAAGAAATTTGGCTTGGCACCTAAAACCCTCAGAAACCTTTACAGATGCACACGCTTTATCACTGCCTGATTAGGCAACTGCTCCGCCCACAAAGCTCTCCAGAGGGTGGTGCGGTATTCCCAACGTATTACCAGGGGCAAATTTCCCTCCTGGACACCTACAGCACCTGATGTCAGAGGAAGGGCAAAAATATAATCAAGGACAACAACCACCCGAGCCACTGCCTGTTCACCACGCTATCATCCAGAAGGGGAGGTCAGTACAGGTGCATCAAAGCGGGGACCGAGAGACTGAAAAACAGCTTCTATCTCAAGGCCATCAGACTGTTAAACAGCCATCTCCAGCACATTTGAGACTGATGCCTATAGACAAAGACTATGAATCACTGTATATATATATATATATATATATATATATTCTTAATCCATTCCTTACTTAGATTTAAGTGTATTTATTTTATATGTGGGAATTGTTATTTATTACCGCACTGTCGGAGCTAGAAGCACAAGCATTTAGCTACATCCACAATAACATCTGCTAACCATGTGACCAATAACATCTGCTAACCATGTGACCAATAACATCTGCTAACCATGTGACCAATAACATCTGCTAACCATCTGACGAATAACATCTGCTAACCATGTGACCAATAACATCTGCTAACCATGTGACCAATAACATCTGCTAACCATCTGACCAATAACATCTGCTAACTACCTGACCAATAACATCTGCTAACCACCTGACCAATAACATCTGCTAACCATGTGTATGTGACCAATTACATCTGCTAACTATGTGACCAATAACATCTGTTAACCATGTGACCAATAACATCTGCTAACCATGTGACCAATAACATCTGCTAACCATGTGTATGTGACCAATAACATCTGCTAACCATGTGTATGTGACCAATAACATCTGCTAACCATGTGACCAATAACATCTGCTAACCATGTGACCAATAACATCTGCTAACCATGTGTATGTGACCAATAACATCTGCCAACCATGTGACCAATAACATCTGCTAACCATGTGTATGTGACCAATAACATCTGCTAACCCTGTGTATGTGACCAATAACATCTGCTAACCCTGTGTATGTGACCAATAACATCTGCTCACCATGTGACCAATAACATCTTCTAACCATGTGTATGTGACCAATAACATCTGCTAACCATGTGTATGTGGCCAATAACATCTGCCAACCATGTGACCAATAACATATGCTAACCATGTGTATGTGACCAATAACATCTGTTAACCCTGTGTATGTGACCAATAACATCTGCTAACCATGTGACCAATAACATCTGCTAACCATGTGTATGTGACCAATAACATCTGCTAACCATGTGTATGTGACCAATAACATCTGCCAACCATGCGTATGTGCCCAATAACATCTGCTAACCCTGCATATGTGACCAATAACATCTGCTAACCATGCGTATGTGACCAATAACATCTGCTATCCATGTGTATGTGACCAATAACATCTGCTAACCATGTGTATGTGACCATTAACATCTGCTAACCATGTGTATGTGACCAATAACATCTGCTAACCATGTGTATGTGACCAATAACATCTGCTAACCATGTGTATGTGACCAATAACATCTGCTAACCATGTGTATGTGACCAATAACATCTGCTAACCACGTGACCAATAACATCTGCTAACCATGTGACCAATAACATCTGCTAACCATGTGTATGTGACCAATAACATCTGCTAACCATGTGTATGTGACCAATAACATCTGCTAACCATGTGTATGTGACCAATAACATCTGCTAACCATGTGTATGTGACCAATAACATCTGCTAACCATGTGACCAATAACATCTGCTAACCATGTGACCAATAACATCTGCTAACCATGTGTATGTGACCAATAACATCTGCTAACCACGTGACCAATAACATCTGCTAACCACGTAACCAATAACATCTGCTAACCATGTGTATGTGACCAATAACATCTGCTAACCATGTGTATGTGACCAATAACATCTGCTAACCACGTGACCAATAACATCTGCTAACCACGTGACCAATAACATCTGCTAACCATGTGACCAATAACATCTGCTAACCATGTGACCAATAACATCTGATTTTGATTATCTTGGCAAAGGAGAAATGCTCCTGCGAACATTTTATATAAATAAACTTTTTGTGCAAATGGAACATTTCTGGTATTTTTTATTTCAGCTCATGAAACACAGGACCAACACTTTACATGTTGCATTTATATATTATTGTTCAGTATAGTATAATATATATACTATTGTTCAGAATAGTATAATATATATACTATTGTTCAGTATAGTATAATATATATAATATTGTTCAGTATAGAATAATATATATACTATTGTTCAGTATAGTATAATATATATACTATTGTTCAGTATAGTATAATATATATACTATTGTTCAGTATAGTATAATATATATATACTATTGTTCAGTATAGTATAATATATATACTATTGTTCAGTATAGTATAATATATATACTATTGTTCAGTATAGTATAATATATATCCTATTGTTCAGTATAGTATAATATAAATACTATTGTTCAGAATAGTATAATATATATACTATTGTTCAGTATAGTATAATCTATATACTATTGTTCAGTATAGTATAATATATATACTATTGTTCAGCATATAAACCAGACATTTGATCAGCTTAGGCCTCGGTTACTACGGTTACTAATCATTAGAGGTTAAACTGATGCTGGCAGTAGGCAGAGCATTAGTCATGAAAACATCTTAATCTGCGTAAGGTGATACTGGAAGTAAACATATTAAAACATATTAAAACACCTGGTTTTCTGAGCCATCTTTGTAATTATTATGTAACCGCCTTCAGAGTTACAGCGGTCTATTGTATCTGGGCTGTGGCTCGAGCAGCCCGAGTTCCCTTTTTGTTTTGTGACAAAAGTTCAGAAAACAGTTAGGAAAGTAAATAATTAAAAATAGTTCCCACATAGAAACTTTATATGTCTGAATTCAGAATAAAATATGCTGCACATAAATAACATTGGCGCAGTGGTAGAACTTAAATTGATTGCCGAAGTCCCCTCGGGTAGCCTGATTTCAGGATTGTTAGGGAAATCGTTAAGTCCCCTCGGGTAGCCTGATTTCAGGATTGTTAGGGAAATCGTTAGGTCCCCTCGGGTAGCCTGATTTCAGGATTGTTAGGGAAATTGTTATTCTTGCAAAGCAAGTGAACGTTTAAATCAAACTATTATATTCATCTGACTTAATAATCGTATTATAGCATGCAACCATACTCTAAGTGTATAAAGAGGAACAACAAGACAGACAGACAGGACAGGACTGGGCCAGACCAGACAGACAGACAGAAAGACAGGACAGACAGCACAGGACAGACAGCACAGGACAGACAGGACAGACAGCCAGGACAAACAGACAGGACATACAGACAGGACATATAGGGAAGACAGGACATACAGGGAAGACAGACAGGGAAGACAGGACAGACAGGGAAGACAGACAGGGAAGACAGACAGGGAAGACAGACAGGGAAGACAGGACAGACAGGACAGACAGGGAAGACAGGACAGACAGGGAAGACAGGACAGACATGACAGACAGACAGGGAAGACAGGACAGACATGACATATAGGTGAAGACAGGACAGACAGGAGAGACAGGAGAGACAGGAGAGACAGGAGAGACAGGGCAGACAGGAGAGACAGGACAGACAGGGAAGACAGGACAGACAGGGAAGACAGGACAGACAGGACAGACATGACATATAGGGAAGATAGGGAAGACAGGGCAGACAGACAGACAGGGGAGACAGGGAAGACAGGACAGACAGTGAAGACAGGACAGACAGGACAGACAGGGAAGACAGGGAAGACAGGGAAGACAGGACAGACAGGGAAGACAGGGAAGACAGACAGGACAGACAGACAGGACAGACAGACAGGACAGACATGTATTGACACTTTGCCTGTTTGATGGTTCGTCTTGAAGCATACCAGGATTATTGTCTCGTTGAAAGAGGCAGCTCTAGCCTAGGGCTGGGCGATATCTTATTAGCGTCCGGGTTACTGTCTCGTAGAAAGAGGCAGCTCTAGCCTAGGGCTGGGCGGTATCTTATTAGCGTCCGTCTAGCCTAGGGCTGGGCGGTATCTTATTAGCGTCCGTCTAGCCTAGGGCTGGGCGGTATGTTATTAGCGTCTGGGTTACTGTCTCGTTGAAAGAGGCAGCTCTAGCCTAGGGCTGGGCGGTATCTTATTAGCGTCCGTCTAGCCTAGGGCTGGGCGGCATCTTATTAGCGTCCGGGTTACTGTCTCGTTGAAAGAGGCAGCTCTAGCCTAGGGCTGGGCGGTATCTTATTAGCGTCCGTCTAGCCTAGGGCTGGGCGGTATGTTATTAGCATCCGGGTTACTGTCTCGTTGAAAGAGGCAGCTCTAGCCTAGGGCTGGGCGGTATGTTATTAGCGTCCGGGTTACTGTCTCGTTGAAAGAGGCAGCTCTAGCCTAGGGCTGGGCGGTATCTTATTAGCGTCCGTCTAGCCTAGGGCTGGGCGGTATGTTATTAGCATCCGGGTTACTGTCTCGTTGAAAGAGGCAGCTCTAGCCTAGGGCTGGGCGGTATGTTATTAGCGTCCGGGTTACTGTCTCGTTGAAAGAGGCAGCACTAGCCTAGGGCTGGGCGGTATCTTATTAGCGTCCGGGTTACTGTCTCGTTGAAAGAGGCAGCTCTAGCCTAGGGCTGGGCGGTATCTTATTAGCGTCCGTCTAGCCTAGGGCTGGGCGGTATGTTATTAGCGTCCGGGTTACTGTCTTGTTGAAAGAGGCAGCTCTAGCCTAGGGCTGGGCGGTATCTTATTAGCGTCCGGGTTACTGTCTCGTTGAAAGAGGCAGCTCTAGCCTAGGGCTGGGCGGTATCTTATTAGCGTCCGGGTTACTGTCTCGTTGAAAGAGGCAGCTCTAGCCTAGGGCTGGGCAATATGGCCAAAAATTATATCACAATATTTATCACAGTAAAACTGGGCGGTTTTTGAATATTAAAAGTTGTACATTTGCTTTATGAGTAGTGAGTGATCCCAGGGTGCTTTATGAGTAGTGAGTGATCCCAGGGTGTTTTATGAGTAGTGAGGGATCTCAGGGTGCTTTATGAGTAGTGAGTGATCCCAGGGTGTTTTATGAGTAGTGAGTGATCCCAGGGTGCTCTATGAGTAGTGAGTGATCCCAGGGTGTTTTATGAGTAGTGAGTGATCCCAGGGTGCTCTATGAGTAGTGAGTGATCCCAGGGTGCTCTATGAGTAGTGAGTGATCCCAGGGTGCTCTATGAGTAGTGAGTGATCCCAGGGTGCTTTATGAGTAGTGAGTGATCCCAGGGTGCTTTATGAGTAGTGAGTGATCCCAGGGTGCTTTATGAGTAGTGAATGATCCCAGGGTGTTTTATGAGTAGTGAGTGATCTCAGGGTGCTTTATGAGTAGTGAGTGATCCCAGGGTGCTTTATGAGTAGTGCGTGATCTCAGGGTGCTTTATGAGTAGTGAGTGATCCCAGGGTGCTTAATGAGTAGTGAGTGATCCCAGGGTGCTTTATGAGTAGTGAGTGATCCCAGGGTGTTTTATGAGTAGTGAGTGATCCCAGGGTGCTTTATGAGTAGTGAGTGATCCCAGGGTGTTTTATGAGTAGTGATCCCAGGGTGCTTTATGAGTAGTGAGTGATCCCAGGGTGCTTTATGAGTAGTGAGTGATCCCAGGGTGTATTATGAGTAGCGAGTGATCTCAGGGTGCTTTATGAGTAGTGAGTGATCCTAGGGTGCTTTATGAGTAGTGAGTGATCCCAGGGTGTTTTATGAGTAGTGAGTGATCCCAGGGTGCTTTATGAGTAGTGAGTAGTGATCCCAGGGTGTTTTATGAGTAGTGAGTGATCCCAGGGTGTTTTATGAGTAGTGAGTGATCTCAGGGTGCGTTATGAGTAGTGAGTGATCCTAGGGTGCTTTATGAGTAGTGAGTGATCCCAGGGTGTTTTATGAGTAGTGAGTGATCCCAGGGTGCTTTATGAGTAGTGAGTGATCCCAGGGTGCTTTATGAGTAGTGAGTGATCCCAGGGTGCTCTATGAGTAGTGAGTGATCCCAGGGTGCTTTATGAGTAGTGAGTGATCCCAGGGTGTTTTATGAGTAGTGATCCCAGGGTGCTTTATGAGTAGTGAGTGATCCCAGGGTGCTTTATGAGTAGTGAGTGATCCCAGGGTGTTTTATGAGTAGTGAGTGATCCCAGGGTGTTTTATGAGTAGTGAGTGATCCCAGGGTGCTTTATGAGTAGTGAGTGATCCCATGGTGCTTTATGAGTAGTGAGTGATCCCATGGTGTTTTATGAGTAGTGAGTGATCCCAGGGTGCTTTATGAGTAGTGAGTGATCCTAGTGTGCTTTATGAGTAGTGAGTGATCCCAGGGTGCTTTATGAGTAGTGAGTGATCCTAGTGTGCTTTATGAGTAGTGAGTGATCCCAGGGTGCTTCATGAGTAGTGAGTGATCCCAGGGTGCTTTATGAGTAGTGAGTGATCCCAGGGTGCTTTATGAGTAGTGAGTGATCTCAGGGTGCTTTATGAGTAGTGAGTGATCCCAGGGTGCTTTATGAGTAGTGAGTGATCTCAGGGTGCTTTATGAGTAGTGAGTGATCCCAGGGTGCTTTATGAGTAGTGAGTGATCCTAGGGTGCTTCATGAGTAGTGAGTGATCCCAGGGTGCTTTATGAGTAGTGAGTGATCCCAGGGTGCTTTATGAGTAGTGAGTGATCCCAGGGTGCTTTATGAGTAGTGAGTGATCCCAGGGTGCTTTATGAGTAGTGAGTGATCCCAGGGTGCTTTATGAGTAGTGAGTGATCTCAGGGTGCTTTATGAGTAGTGAGTGATCCCATGGTGCTATATGAGTAGTAAGTAGTGATCCCAGGGTGCATTATGAGTAGTGAGTGATCCCAGGGTGCTTTATGAGTAGTGAGTAGTGATCCCAGGGTGCATTATGAGTAGTGAGTGATCCCAGGGTGCTTTAGGAGTAGTGAGTGATCTCAGGGTGCTTTATGAGTAGTGAGTGATCTCAGGGTGCTTTATGAGTAGTGAGTGATCCCAGGGTGCTTTATGAGTAGTGAGTAGTGATCCCAGGGTGCTTTATGAGTAGTGAGTGATCCCATGGTGCTTTATGAGTAGTGAGTAGTGATCCCAGGGTGCATTATGAGTAGTGAGTGATCCCAGGGTGCTTTAGGAGTAGTGAGTGATGTCAGGGTGCTTTATGAGTAGTGAGTGATCTCAGGGTGCTTTATGAGTAGTGAGTGATCCCAGGGTGCTTTATGAGTAGTGAGTGATCCCAGGGTGCTTTATGAGTAGTGAGTGATCCCAGGGTGCTTTATGTGTAGTGAGTAGTGATCCCAGGGTGCTTTATGAGTAGTGAGTGATCCCAGGGTGGCAACACATAAATTCTAAGTGATTTTAATGAGTCTCTCTCCATTCTGATTGTTTTTCTACTGTTCATTTCAACTTCAGCCCAAAACTAATTTCAACACTTTTATCATCTCTGCATTTCCTGCACTCAACTGCAGAGGTGGAAAAAGTACCTAATTGTCATACTTGAGTAAAAGTAAAGATATCCTTAATAGAAAATGACTCAAATAAAAGTCACCCAGTAAAATACTACTTGAGTAAAAGTCAAAAGCTATTTTGGATTTAAATATACTTAAGTATCAAAAGTAAATGAATAAATCATTTCTTGAACGGAGCTCATCCAGTTTATTCTCCAGTGATCGCACGTTGGCCAATAGAACGGATGGTAGAGGAGGGTTACCCAACCGCCGACAAATTCTCACAAGGCACCCCGACCTCCGCCCCCTGTATCTCTGTCTTTTCGTCATGTGAATGACAGGGATTTGGGACTGGTCTGGGAAAACCAGTATATCCTTCGCATCAGACTCATTAAAGGAAAAATAGTTTGAGGTGAGTGATCGCTTCTGGACATAAGAGACGGTTGCAGCAACATCATGTACATAATAAGTTACAAACTATGCAACAAAACACAGTTGGTTAGGAGACTAAAACGGCAGCAATCCCCTCTGGCGCCATTAATAGTGTTAGGAAGAGACCAGGGTTAGGAAGAGACCAGGGTTAGGAAGAGACCAGGGTTAGGAAGAGACCAGGGTTAGGAAGAGACCAGAGTTAGGAAGAGACCAGAGTTAGGAAGAGACCAGGGTTAGGAAGAGAATAGTGTTAGGAAGAGACCAGGGTTAGGAAGAGACCAGGGTTAAGAAGAGACCAGGGTTAGGAAGAGACCAGGGTTAGGAAGAGACCAGGGTTAGGAAGAGACCAGGGTTAGGAAGAGACCAGGGTTAGGAAGAGACCAGGGTTAGGAAGAGACCAGGGTTAGGAAGAGTCCAGGGTTAGGAAGAGTCCAGGGTTAGGAAGAGACCAGGGTTAGGAAGAGACCAGGGTTAGGAAGAGACCAGGGTTAGGAAGAGACCAGGGTTAGGAAGAGACCAGGGTTAGGAAGAGACCAGGGTTAGGAAGAGACAAGGGTTAGTAAGAGACCAGGGTTAGGAAGAGACCAGGGTTAGGAAGAGACCAGGGTTAGGAAGAGACCAGGGTTAGGAAGAGACCAGGGTTAGGAAGAGACCAGGGTTAGGAAGAGACCAGGGTTAGGAAGAGACCAGGGTTAGGAAGAGACCAGGGTTAGGAAGAGACCAGGGTTAGGAAGAGACCAGGGTTAGGAAGAGACCAGGGATAGGAAGAGACAAGGGTTGGGAAGAGACCAGGGTTAGGAAGAGTCCAGGGTTAGGAAGAGACCAGGGTTAGGAAGAGACCAGGGATAGGAAGAGACAAGGGTTAGGAAGAGACCAGGGTTAGGAAGAGACCAGGGTTAGGAAGAGACCAGGGTTAGGAAGAGAATAGGGTTAGGAAGAGACCAGGGTTAGGAAGAGACCAGGGATAGGAAGAGAATAGGGTTAGGAAGAGACCAGGGTTAGGAAGAGACAAGGGTTAGGAAGAGACAATGGTTAGGAAGAGACCAGGGTTAGGAAGAGACCAGGGTTAGGAAGAGACCAGGGTTAGGAAGAGACCAGGGTTAGGAAGAGACCAGGGATAGGAAGAGAATAGGGTTAGGAAGAGACCAGGGTTAGGAAGAGACAAGGGTTAGGAAGAGACAAGGGTTAGGAAGAGACCAGGGTTAGGAAGAGACCAGGGTTAGGAAGAGACCAGGGTTAGGAAGAGACCAGGGTTAGGAAGAGACCAGGGTTAGGAAGAGACCAGGGATAGGAAGAGAATAGGGTTAGGAAGAGACCAGGGTTAGGAAGAGACAAGGGCTAGGAAGAGACCAGGGTTAGGAAGAGACCAGGGTTAGGAAGAGACCAGAGTTAGGAAGAGACCAGGGTTAGGAAGAGACCAGGGTTAGGAAGAGACCAGGGTTAGGAAGATACAAGGGTTAGGAAGAGACCAGGGTTAGGAAGAGAACAACAAGGGAATAGGGTTAGGAAGAGACCAGGGTTAGGGAGAGACCAGGGTTAGGGAGAGACCAGGGTTAGGAAGAGAACAACAAGGGAATAGGGTTAGGAAGAGACCAGGGTTAGGAAGAGACCAGGGTTAGGAAGAGTCCAGGGTTAGGAAGAGACCAGGGTTAGGAAGAGAATAGGGTTAGGAAGAGACCAGGGTTAGGAAGAGACCAGGGTTAGGAAGAGACCAGGGTTAGGAAGAGAATAGGGTTAGGAAGAGACCAGGGTTAGGAAGAGACCAGGGATAGGAAGAGACAAGGGTTAGGAAGAGACCAGGGTTAGGAAGAGACCAGGGTTAGGAAGAGACCAGGGTTAGGAAGAGACCAGGGATAGGAAGAGACAAGGGTTAGGAAGAGACCAGGGTTAGGAAGAGACCAGGGTTAGGAAGAGACCAGGGTTAGGAAGAGAATAGGGTTAGGAAGAGACCAGGGTTAGGAAGAGACCAGGGTTAGGAAGAGACCAGGGATAGGAAGAGAATAGGGTTAGGAAGAGACCAGGGTTAGGAAGAGACAAGGGTTAGGAAGAGACAAGGGTTAGGAAGAGACAAGGGTTAGGAAGAGACCAGGGTTAGGAAGAGACCAGGGTTAGGAAGAGACAAGGGTTAGGAAGAGACCAGGGTTAGGAAGAGACCAGGGTTAGGAAGAGACAAGGGTTAGGAAGAGACCAGGGATAGGAAGAGAATAGGGTTAGGAAGAGACCAGGGTTAGGAAGAGACCAGGGTTAGGAAGAGACCAGGGTTAGGAAGAGAATAGGGTTAGGAAGAGACCAGGGTTAGGAAGAGACAAGGGTTAGGAAGAGACCAGGGTTAGGAAGAGACCAGGGTTAGGAAGAGACCAGGGTTAGGAAGAGACCAGAGTTAGGAAGAGACCAGGGTTAGGAAGAGACCAGGGTTAGGAAGAGACCAGGGTTAGGAAGATACAAGGGTTAGGAAGAGACCAGGGTTAGGAAGAGAACAACAAGGGAATAGGGTTAGGAAGAGACCAGGGTTAGGAAGAGTCCAGGGTTAGGAAGAGACCAGGGTTAGGAAGAGAATAGGGTTAGGAAGAGACCAGGGTTAGGAAGAGAATAGGGTTAGGAAGAGACCAGGGTTAGGAAGAGACCAGGGTTAGGAAGAGACAAGGGTTAGGAAGAGACCAGGGTTAGGAAGAGACCAGGGTTAGGAAGAGACCAGGGTTAGGAAGAGACCAGGGTTAGGAAGAGACAAGGGTTAGGAAGAGACCAGGGTTAGGAAGAGAACAACAAGGGAATAGGGTTAGGAAGAGACCAGGGTTAGGAAGAGTCCAGGGTTAGGAAGAGACCAGGGTTAGGAAGAGAATAGGGTTAGGAAGAGACCAGGGTTAGGAAGAGAATAGGGTTAGGAAGAGACCAGGGTTAGGAAGAGACCAGGGTTAGGAAGAGACAAGGGTTAGGAAGAGACCAGGGTTAGGAAGAGAATAGGGTTAGGAAGAGACCAGGGTTAGGAAGAGACCAGGGATAGGAAGAGAATAGGGTTAGGAAGAGACCAGGGTTAGGAAGAGACAAGGGTTAGGAAGAGACCAGGGTTAGGAAGAGACCAGGGTTAGGAAGAGACCAGAGTTAGGAAGAGACCAGGGTTAGGAAGAGACCAGGGTTAGGAAGAGACCAGGGTTAGGAAGATACAAGGGTTAGGAAGAGACCAGGGTTAGGAAGAGAACAACAAGGGAATAGGGTTAGGAAGAGACCAGGGTTAGGAAGAGTCCAGGGTTAGGAAGAGACCAGGGTTAGGAAGAGAATAGGGTTAGGAAGAGACCAGGGTTAGGAAGAGAATAGGGTTAGGAAGAGACCAGGGTTAGGAAGAGACCAGGGTTAGGAAGAGACAAGGGTTAGGAAGAGACCAGGGTTAGGAAGAGACCAGGGTTAGGAAGAGACCAGGGTTAGGAAGATAATAGGGTTAGGAAGAGACAAGGGTGAGGAAGAGACCAGGGTTAGGAAGAGACCAGGGTTAGGAAGAGAGCAGGGTTAGGAAGAGAGCAGGGTTAGGAAGAGACCAGGGTTAGGAAGAGACCAGGGTTAGGAAGAGACCAGGGTTAGGAAGAGACCAGGGTTAGGAAGAGACCAGGGTTAGGAAGAGACCAGGGTTAGGAAGAGACCAGGGTTAGGAAGAGAATAGGGTTAGGAAGAGACCAGGGTTAGGAAGAGACCAGGGTTAGGAAGAGACCAGGGTTAGGAAGAGACCAGGGGTAGGAAGAGACCAGGGGTAGGAAGAGACCAGGGTTAGGAAGAGACCAGGGTTAGGAAGAGAATAGGGTTAGGAAGAGACCAGGGTTAGGAAGAGACCAGGGTTAGGAAGAGACCAGGGTTAGGAAGAGACCAGGGTTAGGAAGAGACCAGGGTTAGGAAGAGAAGGGTTAGGAAGAGACCAGGGTTAGGAAGAGACCAGGGTTAGGAAGAGACCAGGGTTAGGAAGAGACCAGGGTTAGGAAGAGACCAGGGTTAGGAAGAGACCAGGGTTAGGAAGAGACCAGGGTTAGGAAGAGACCAGGGTTAGGAAGAGACCAGGGTTAGGAAGAGACCAGGGTTAGGAAGAGAATAGGGTTAGGAAGAGACCAGGGTTAGGAAGAGACCAGGGTTAGGAAGAGACCAGGGTTAGGAAGAGACCAGGGTTAGGAAGAGACCAGGGTTAGGAAGAGACCAGGGTTAGGAAGAGACCAGGGTTAGGAAGAGACCAGGGTTAGGAAGAGACCAGGGTTAGGAAGAGAATAGGGTTAGGAAGAGACCAGGGTTAGGAAGAGAATAGGGTTAGGAAGAGACCAGGGTTAGGAAGAGACCAGGGTTAGGAAGAGACCAGGGTTAGGAAGAGACCAGGGTTAGGAAGAGACCAGGGTTAGGAAGAGACCAGGGATAGGAAGAGACCAGGGTTAGGAAGAGACCAGGGTTAGGAAGAGACCAGGGTTAGGAAGAGACCAGGGTTAGGAAGAGACCAGGGTTAGGAAGAGACCAGGGTTAGGAAGAGACCAGGGATAGGAAGAGACCAGGGTTAGGAAGAGACCAGGGTTAGGAAGAGACCAGGGTTAGGAAGAGAACAACAAGGGAATAGGGTTAGGAAGAGACCAGGGTTAGGAAGAGACCAGGGTTAGGAAGAGACCAGAGTTAGGAAGAGACCAGGGTTAGGAAGAGACCAGGGTTAGGAAGAGACCAGGGTTAGGAAGAGTCCAGGGTTAGGAAGAGTCCAGGGTTAGGAAGAGACCAGGGTTAGGAAGAGACGAGGGTTAGGAAGAGACCAGGGTTAGGAAGAGAATAGGGTTAGGAAGAGACCAGGGTTAGGAAGAGACCAGGGATAGGAAGAGACCAGGGTTAGGAAGAGACCAGGGTTAGGAAGAGACCAGGGTTAGGAAGAGAACAACAAGGGAATAGGGTTAGGAAGAGACCAGGGTTAGGAAGAGACCAGGGTTAGGAAGAGAATAGGGTTAGGAAGAGACCAGGGTTAGGAAGAGTCCAGGGTTAGGAAGAGTCCAGGGTTAGGAAGAGACCAGGGTTAGGAAGAGACCAGGGTTAGGAAGAGTCCAGGGTTAGGAAGAGACCAGGGTTAGGAAGAGACCAGGGTTAGGAAGAGACCAGGGTTAGGAAGAGACCAGGGTTAGGAAGAGACCAGGGTTAGGAAGAGACCAGGGTTAGGAAGAGAACAACACAAGCACACACACACAACTTACCTGGTCTACATATGGATCATCAAACAGTCCCTGGTAGAAGGGGTTAACACCCTGTCTCTCCAGACCCCTGTTCTCCTCTCCTCCTACAGCCTTGGAGCCTCCACTCCGACCCTGGGGACAGACAGACAGACCTACTACCGTGGGATAGAGCCCTGGGGACAGACAGACAGACCTACTACCGTGGGATAGAGCCCTGGGGACAGACAGACAGACCTACTACCGTGGGATAGAGCCCTGGGGACAGACAGACAGACCTACTACCGTGGGATAGAGCCCTGGGGACAGACAGACCTACTACCGTGGGATAGAGCCCTGGGGACAGACAGACAGACCTACTACCGTGGGATAGAGCCCTGGGGACAGACAGACAGACCTACTACCGTGGGATAGAGCCCTGGGGACAGACAGACAGACCTACTACCGTGGGATAGAGCCCTGGGGACAGACAGACAGACCTACTACCGTGGGATAGAGCCCTGGGGACAGACAGACAGACCTACTACCGTGGGATAGAGCCCTGGGGACAGACAGACCTACTACCGTGGGATAGAGCCCTGGGGACAGACAGACAGACCTACTACCGTGGGATAGAGCCCTGGGGACAGACAGACCTACTACCGTGGGATAGAGCCCTGGGGACAGACAGACCTACTACCGTGGGATAGAGTACAACACACATTAAATTAACTAGACACTATTACTGAATATAACACATTAAATTAACTAGACACTATTACTGAATATAACACATTGAATTAACCAATAACCCGCTAGAAATAGCATTGGACCTTGTGGGGACCAACAGAATGTCCCCAGCTGGTTAAGTTTTTGTTTGTTTACTATTCTAGTGGGGACTTCTGGACCAAGTACAGATAGACAGATAGACAGACAGACAGACAGAGACAGAGTTTGTGGGTATGTATTCTGTGCAGACAGACAGACAGACAGACAGACAGACAGACAGACGTCTTAGTGGTCAGAGGTAGTTGAGCGAGTCCTTCCACCAGCTGTGGTCTAACACGTGTGTTTGTGTGTCTAACGTGTGTGTGTGTGTGTGTGTGTGAAACCCCTTTGCGTTCTTACATGCAGTGGTCGGAGGTAGTTGAGCTGGTTCTTCCACCAGCTGTGGTCGCTGACGGCAGTCAGAACAGCCTTAGTGGTCAGGCCAGTACTGGCCAGGACCTCTATGGTTCTATTGGTGGTACGATGAAGTAGGGCTCCTGCAGCGCCACCCAGTGGTGAAACAGAGCTGGGAGGACCAGCGGACTGGAGAGGGGAGGACACGGGGGGGGGGGGGGACACACACACGTTAGTAGTAATACAACCTTCACTAGGGTTGCAACATCCCACAACTTCCTGCAAATGTCCAAGTCTCCCAGAAATCACGGTTGGAAAGATTCCCAGAATAACAAGGAAGTAGTAACGGAATCCATTTCTCGTAAAAACTGAACATATTGGTAAATGTATCTGATTTTGGCAACCCTCGCCTTCACATAGCACAAAGAAGCTACCATGCAGGTGACCCACTAGCTAGAAGTACAAGATACCGAGGTGAGTTTCTCTCTGTTGAAACACCCAGCAGCTTAGAGAGAGACGTCATGGGGGAACAACGGCTGAATCCCGCCCGACTTGTGAGCGTTCAGTCTCGCTGAGACCGAGGGCGACATTTCCAACGGTGCGAAAGCAATGTGTTAAATGTAGCATACACTTCATTATAATCTGGCAGGGTGATTTCATTCCAATCTTTTTCATCAAAAATAGGCGTTTAAAAATAACACTATTTATGTATGGCTCGGGCTGCTAAACTCCAGCTGAATTATCACTTCCTTGTGAACGCACATTGTAGAAGAAAAGTTACATCAAAACTAAACTGCCAGAATGCAGTGTTGTGTTGTTCTAGTGGTGTATGGACATTGTGTTGTTCTAGTGGTGTATGGACATTGTGTTGTTCTAGTGGTGTATGGACATTGTGTTGTGTTGTTCTAGTGGTGTATGGACATTGTGTTGTTCTAGTGGTGTATGGACATTGTGTTGTGTTGTTCTAGTGGTGTATGGACATTGTGTTGTTCTAGTGGTGTATGGACATTGTGTTGTTCTAGTGGTGTATGGACATTGTGTTGTTCTAGTGGTGTATGGACATTGTGTTGTTCTAGTGGTGTATGGACATTGTGTTGTGTTGTTCTAGTGGTGTATGGACATTGTGTTGTTCTAGTGGTGTATGGACATTGTGTTGTTCTAGTGGTGTATGGACATTGTGTTGTTCTAGTGGTGTATGGACATTGTGTTGTTCTAGTGGTGTATGGACATTGTGTTGTTCTAGTGGTGTATGGACATTGTGTTGTTCTAGTGGGGTATGGACATTGTGTTGTTCTAGTGGGGTATGGACATTGTGTTGTTCTAGTGGTGTATGGACATTGTGTTGTTCTAGTGGTGTATGGACATTGTGTTGTTCTAGTGGTGTATGGACATTGTGTTGTTCTAGTGGTGTATGGACATTGTGTTGTTCTAGTGGTGTATGGACATTGTGTTGTTCTAGTGGTGTATGGACATTGTGTTGTTCTAGTGGTGTATGGACATTGTGTTGTTCTAGTGGTGTATGGACATTGTGTTGTTCTAGTGGTGTATGGACATTGTGTTGTTCTAGTGGTGTATGGACATTGTGTTGTGTTGTTCTAGTGGGGTATGGACATTGTGTTGTGTTGTTCTAGTGGTGTATGGACATTGTGTTGTTCTAGTGGTGTATGGACATTGTATTGTTCTAGTGGTGTATGGACATTGTATTGTTCTAGTGGTGTATGGACATTGTGTTGT